>NC_039363.1:53151886-53164411 GCF_003573695.1 Papaver somniferum
TGCCTATTCTTCTACCTAAGTCACAATCTGATGGCCTTCCACCCAACCTAGATTTGGTTTGTACCAATATTATAAAACCAATTTCTCTGAGAATGCCCAACCTAGGTTTGGAACTGTGTGCTTCCCAAGTCCTCTTGGACTATTTTGCTTCCAAATATAATACATTTGAGGAACCACAGTTGGAAATAGCATGTTTGCCCGTCCCTAGCACAGTTCATTTTGAGCTAGACCTTGTGCATGATGAACCCCCAAAACTGCGCGATTTTGTTTTCAAAATTATATCTTCTGTAAAATCCAGGTTTGGGGGTAGCTCATTTTGTTTCACAGTTTCACTTGCGTTTCTTTCCTGTTATTATTGTGTGAAGCTGTTGAAATGTCTACACTTCGTCTTTTGGGTTGATCCTCAACTCTTTAGATTGTTAGTGTATGGTGAATTTTTTGTATATAATCCAGTAGATAAAAATTTAAAAAACCCTTTTGTTCCTTTTGTATATATTTTGCTAATCCAATATGATCTCGGCTGAAATATGTTGGATTTTTGCCTTGAATAACGGAGTTTTAATTCTGCTTTCGCCGAAATCGGGTATTCTCTCTCCTTTTACTCTACTCAGCATGTCCATTTCCATATGTTGCATTTTAATTCTTTCCATATTTTGAAACATTGAGGACAATGTTTAGTTTAGGTTTGGGGGTATAGAGTAGATGCCACGATAATTTGCCATAATTGAAAACGAACTCCTTCTTCTTTTTGAAAAAATTGAAAAATTCCAAAAAAATTTAAAAAATCAAAATTCAAAAAAAAAAATTAAAAAATGAAAAATCATAAAAATGGAGCTCATTTACCTTGAAATGTTGACTCTTGTGCAAATATGTATTATTATTAGGAGTCTTAGTCTAGAAATTTAGGCACCCTGATTCTAGCACAATTCACATAGTGATAAGAAATTTGCACGCGCACGATCTACCAATACATGTATGGCCTCGATCTTCAAGGTGTTGGATAGGAAGTTACGATTGCCAATCACTTTAGAATACTGAACGAAACTGGACTAGCTTGTTCTTTGGTTGGTTGGGATAGAAGGTGGAGGTTACATTAAGAAAGACAACCATCGAATTTAACTGGGTGCATCAAAAAGGGCTACCTCTTGCAAAGTGTCATGTAATTTTTTGTTTCTTCTTGTTATGTATCAAAAGTGTTTCCTTGTTCAAAAAAAAAAAAAAAAAAAAAAAAAATATCAGAAAAATACCAAAAAAATCAAGTATTTATCAATTCCATCATCTCTTGTTCCAAAAATAAAAGAGATTTGTCAATGTAAATAAGAGTCATGTAAATAGTCATCTTTTGTTGTTTCTTTTGTAATAAGCAAGGAGGGTGTATGCCATTGATGTACAACGCGAGAAATTGTGAAATACCTCCAACTCATTCACAATTCTCGTAAAGTCCGGACAGCTAGCTAGATTTCGACCTTGGTTCTTAGCCTGAGAAACTATCTCTTGGTGATTAGTAGTCATAACTTCAGATCTTTCTTTACACATGTGTAGATACACTTTACACTCTTATCACATGTCTTTATTTGTTATCAGTGCTAGGATTGTGCCTTGATAGCTAGATTGACACCTCCATTTTGCTGTGAGCTTAAACTGACTTGCACATGTCACATTTGATGGAATCTGAGCTTATATTTTGACCTAGAACTTTGTAGGTACGTTCTAAGCAAACCTTCACGAGACTTCAACTCGTCCACTAGGGACACTTAGTGGTTTAAAAGGCGTAGTGCATACGCTAAATGCATTCGAGAGACCAGCGACAGTGGTATAGTTAGGATTTCCTTAGTTTTGTTTTACTTGAGGACAAGTAAAATTCAGGTTTGGGGGTATTTGATGAGTGCCAAATATTGTATATATTTACCCCTTTTTGTTGGCATTTTAACTCATCTTTTGCGCATTAATTCTACATATTATCCCATATTCTGTATTTTCATTGTTTTCAAGAATAAATATTTTTATTAATTAATTTTGCATTTTTAGGTAGTAAATAAAGTTCAGATGAGTCGTGGAGCGAAAAGAGCAGAAAAGTAGTGAAAAGCCGGGAGAAATTACGCAAGGAAGCCGCGAAGAATGGTGCGCACAACCTCATTTTCTACACACAAAAGCGCCTCCGTTCTCAGCCATCAGATCAGTTCTCGGGAGCATCCGACGGTCGCTCCTTCATAGAGCATCAAAATCTGATGTCTCTGCCGAGCACCACAGCGCTGAAATTCCAAGCCTTCAGATTAGATGGTAGTTGAATCCAACGGTCGCTCCTATGCCTGTGCATCAACTCCCGATGATTCCGCCTTACACTACAGTACCTACCTCCATCTGGTGCCGTTAACTTCGTTGCACCTCAGAATCCGACGGTCGCTTCACACATCCTTCCATCTATCCGTTCGATTCCACTCAGATCCAATGATCCAACATCTCAGCTCGCCAAACATCAAAGTTTGATGAACCCGCTCAACACCCTAAGCATCAAACCCATCGACCCAAAACAAACACCCACCTTCTTCTTCCCCAAAACTCATTTCCCCCAAATTTCTTCTCTTCCCCCGACCATGCCAGACCCTGCCATGTCTGCTCCGCCGTCTCCATCTCCACCACGACCACAAGGACGCCACCACCATCACCTACCTCTTCCCTAGTCGTGTCTGTCTTGTTCTTAGCATTAATTTTTGATGCTACCAAGAAGACAAACATAGCTAGGGTTTCACAGTGGAGAGAAGAAGGAAATTGGAGCAGCGTTCGAGTAAAGGATTAGCAGAGGAGGAGAAGTACAAGCATGGGTCGAGGCTATTTGCATCAGAGAGTGAGTTTAATTTCCAATTTAAAAATTAGGGTTTCCAATTTAGGGTTTCTGAAAATTTGGATATTTTGTAAGCTATAAAAGGGAAGTGATGTGAGATGTAAAAACTGTTCTTGGACTAGCCAAGTTTCCACCCAATTTGGGTTAGCTTAATTTCAATGTAAATTGCACTGTTAGTTTTTGGATGCTCCTGTTAGTACTTGTCCTGTTTAGTGAGAGGTTATTATCATGTTCTAATTTAGTTTCTGAGGCAGAGATGAAACCCCTGATGAATGGAATCCCCTTGTGTGTTTACTTCTCCTCAATGAAAGTTTAATGCTAAGCATGCCTTAATTTCTGAATTTTGCCAAGTTGCTTTCACCTTGTATGTCAGGCATCCTAGGTAGTTTGGTTAACTCTTTGTCAAAATTCAAAGCTCTGTGTAAACTGTTATAGCTCAATCTGTGATTACTTGTGCTTTAGACAGACAAGTAATGCTAGGGAATTGACATGTTAGCTGAAATTGAGTCATCACAGTGGTTAGTGATTGTTTCACACATTCAATGTGGTTTGAGGCTAGAACCTCTATAGCCATTTGATGAAAAAGAGGATAAGTTTATCAAACTAGGGAGTTAGATGCATCTAGGTGGTGGAATTGAAGCCTTAGTTTCTGTCACTCATCCACAAATCCATCTTCAACTGTTAGTCTTGTTTTCTGTCACTCATTTGCTTTAACTGCACTGCTGTGCATTTTATGCTGCATTGCCACATTTTCTGTTGCTGCTGTAGCTTCTTCAGCTGCTGCTGCACTGCTGTGCAATTTCTCTGCTACAGTTGCTGTTGCTGTTGCCTTTGTCTTGCAGCTGCTGCTGCTGCATTTCTGCTTCCCCTGTTGCCAAACTGCTGCAGCTCCTGCTCCTGCTGCTGCCTTCCTTTTGCTGCCTGCTGCTGCTGCTCCAAGGCCCATAGTCCACAGTTCCTGCAGCCCAAAGCTCACTTCATTCTTGAGCCCAAGTTCAACTCAGTGAAGCCCAAAGGCCCAGATTCTCAACTGTAAGACCAAAACCAAGGTCTAGTTCACTAAGGCCCAGTTAAGGCCAAAGCCTAGTTCACTACTAAGCCCAACTTACAAGTGAACTGTTAAGCCCAAGTAACAGTTGAACTGTTAAGCCCAAAGCTCAAACCAGTTTCTAAAACCAAAGCCCATTTGCACTTTAGAGATAACTGAGCCCAAGCTCAGTTCATTTTATTTTTAACAAATCCACTAAGCCCAATTCATTCAAAGGGCATTCAAACCCATTAGTACTCAAAGCCCCATCTAAGCCAAAAGGCTTCTAAGCCCAAAGCAAACTAGAAACCCAATTAGCTAAAACACTTCCGAAACACACCCGATCTCTGTGGATCGACCCGTACTTGCACGAGTTACAACCGACAACCGTGCACTTGCGGTATTACTGTAGGCCCGTTTCCATTGCATCATTTCTATACACTTTCCGGACCTACCACTTGCGGAATGTAAGCCATCAGTTCTTTTGTGTTTTTCTGAATACTTGTGTTGATAACACTTGTCCCTCCTGTCGAAATAGGTCGAAAACCTATTTATACAAGTCATGATTGAGCACACCTGATCTCGTAGGAAGTGGAGACAGTTAAGTAATGGAGAAGTGGAGTCATGTAAAAAGTGGTGACCATCATGTTTCCATCACGATGGAAGACTGGTCAGCCTTACACCCACTACTCACTTACTGCTCATTAACCGTCCGCCTTTTCCTGACACTTTCTCGTAATGGGCACGTTGCACGCCGCATGCTGTAAACCGCCATACCAATACCCAATGAGCATCCCCCAGTTTGTGACATGTTTGATGTCTCGAGTATTTTCGTGGAAAAGATGCATCATATTACTGAGTGGGTCTTGTGTGCAAGACCTAGTTATTCTGACCAATCGCGCACAAACTAGGCAGCGGGTGATCATGTGTGGTGAGCTCAGTCATGAGACTTGCTGCAAGAAATAGCGTGTGACGCTATTAAGTTAGTCTAGGTTTGTCGCCTGAGATTTAATCTAGGTCCGTCAATTCGGTTGGCGAGGTTGGACGGTCGAGATTGTAATTCATGGGAGAGGGTGGTTGTTGATTATGGCCACATCTCGTTAGCACCTGCCAGTGGCATAGTGGCGTAATGGCGCGGCCACTATATCTTGGCATGTCGGTGTTAGATCCAAATATGACCCAACAATATTGGCTCTAGTTTCCGTATCAAACTTAATGCCTTAGGTGGCATTATTTGGCATGGGACGGCATAGCGGTCTTAACCAAATTAGGGTTTAGCATGTAAAAGCCCTAATTAGTGTGTGCGGCTATGTTGACGCGACGACCACTAGGTGTTGGCGCAGTTTGGATTTATTTAATGCGTTTGGCGGGTTTAGAGCGACCTGATTGGTCGATGGAAAGGGGGTCGTCAAGCGGCATGGGGCCGGCCTCATTCTTAGTGCGTGTGGCGCATTTAGAGCGACCTGATTGGTCGTTGGAAAGGGGGCCGATAAGCAACATGGGGAGGGGTTCATTCTAAGTGCGTGTTGTGCATTTAGAGTGACCTGATTGGTCAACGGGAAAGGGGGGACGGCAAGGTAAACATGGAGCGTGGCTATCCGGCTATAGGTGGTGCCTTCTAGGGCGAACTGCCCATCCATGTGTCGCGGTCACGCCTCCTCTTGTTGCTGCTCCTATTTTCCGCATCTCCTCTTTTCTTTCTTTCTTTCTTTCTGATTTTTGGTAGGATTTTGCTCCTACTAGTCCATGGAGGATTAATTTCCTAGATTACCTAGGTTTGGTCTCGACCAATAGGGTTCGAGATATTGCACAGGGTGCAAAAACCTAATTTTTTGCAAATTCATAAATTAGGTTAAAGAACTGAATTTTTGCGGGTTGCCGCAAAGTCAATCAATTTTGGGTGAATTTTTCATACTTATACAAAAAAATCACTAATTTAATATCAAAGGGCGGGATAACTTTGTGTGCCTCTGATTGAGTACTTCCACACGCATCTTAATCCTGACACTTCGGGGATTCATGCTACTCGGCTGGGAGCGAGCATTAGTCGTCATGTCATGTCAGTATTAAGAGTTCAATTGGGTAACATGGCATAGAATTAATACTCAGAAATTTACAGAATATTTGGGTTGTTTCTACAAGCACCATTCTGAATAAATTTCATATAAATATGTTGAATTGCTCAATACATATGTAAGTAAAGAGGCTTGGGAACTCATCAATTTTAAATGTCTCAATCTTCTTTGCATAATGACGGCGCATTAAATACAGGGTTTTAAAATTTTAGCCCTGAACTAAAAACCACCATCAACATTAAGTCCCCTGCTTAGTACGTAACAGTGACATTGTTGCGGGGTAAGCACTAGATGGTGACAAATAAAGATAAAACTTATGAGGCAAGGTAGACAGATGTTACCAGGATAAAGGCCGGCTAGGTACTTGAGAAATACATGTTTAACGAAGTATTAGAGAACGCAGTGATCGTCCTCCTATCATACATCAATTGCCTCCAGGTAGATTTCGAAATTTGCTAAACTTCATTGCGCTCGATTGCAAGAGGCCTTGACTTTAAGTTGCTTGGAGTCTGGACTGCTGAGTCTCCACTAAAATGTTTTTTAAACTCCTGAGCATTGAATGGAATGGAATTGTTTTCATCCTGACTCTTTATCTCATCGGTTTCTTTCCCTTCTGATTGCGATGATGGAATGCTTGGAATACTTATATGGGCAAAATATTCCGGAGTCTTTGAGTGAAGTAAAAAGGATGAGAGGCGCTCTGTTGAGGACATTGAAGCGGCTTCTGGGGATAACGTTGAAGCGACTTATGGAGAGAACGTTGAAGCGGCTTTTGGAGAGAACGTTGAAGCGACTTATGGAGAGAACATCGAAGCAGCTTCTGGAGAGAACGTTGAAGCGACTTCTGGAGAGAACATCGAAGCAGCTTCTGGAGAGAACATTGAAGCGGCTGTTTGTACCGTGTATAAAATACACGGGAGGCCCAAAAATCAATACAAGGAGGCATGCAAGACAAATTAATGCCAGGAGGCATGCAGGGAAAGTCAATAGGCATGCATGGAAGTTTCATGCAGAATTAACTACACAACAATTACTCAATTCATGCATGGAATTTTCATGCAAACTTAATACCTGGAGGCATGCAAGGGAAGTAAATACCATTTATGTTTACCTCACAATAAGGGTAAGACCCTAATTCGCAATTGTAAAAATAGAGGGAAATGTAATCCTGTGCGGTAGCTAGTACAGAGAGAAAAATCCATTGTAATTTTATAATCAATAAAACACCACTCCGCAAGGGGATTCGTCCGTGGATGTAAGCAAACCATGCCGAACCACATAAAATTTGCGTATCTTTTCTTTATTCTGGTTTCATGTTTTTAACCCTGTTTCCATCAACAACACCAAAATCATCGTGTTTAGTGCCCGGAAATATTTCTGGGTGCAAACAACGGCTTCTGGAGAGAACATCGAAGTAGTTTCTGGAGAGAACGTTGAAGCAACTTCTGGAGAGAACATCGAAGCAGCTTATGGAGAGAACATTGAAGCGGCTTCTGGAGAGAACTCCAGTGAAGGTGCCATTAACCCTTGATTTCGAAAAACGAGTTCTTCCCATTCTTCTGTTTGATAATCCCTGATGCAGACTACATGCTTCTCGAATATTTTTGGCGTGCCGGCTAGGCATGTAGAAGCATGGACGCATTGTCACGAATTAAGAAATCCAAAAGCCAGGTGTGTAGAAGCATGGATGCATTGCCACGGACTATGAAATATAAAATCCATGCTTGTTAGGCGAGGAGGCTTTATCTCCAATTAATGGCACGTGTAATGTGATTCGATGCACCGTTTCTGAAGAAGTAGTTGTAACCCGGGAGTGTTATGTGTCTGACTTTAAATTTATTGCTTCTTGTTTCCGTGAAGGGGATTCCCAAAATCCGGAAAACTGTAGACAACAAAACTTCTTCTAGGAATCTCGTCAGGCGAAGGTTGAAGCAGGCTTCTCTTCGGATGCGAAAGATGCTTGCTCCAGAAAGAATGTGCTGCTGCTTGATGATCTTGTGCTTTTTTTTCCTTTGCATATTCCCCTCTTCGGTATTTTGAAAGATATGAGACATCTCTTGCATGGTTTGATTTTTTCTGGTTTCGATTTAGTGGGTAATGATTTTGTGAGGGTTTGGGTTTACTCGACTTTTCCTTGAGATGATTCAGGAGTAAATAGATTTCTAAAAGGGAAATGATACTTGATTAACTGACAAATTGAAACCCTAATTTGAATGCAAGCAGTGCAATCATTTTCGAGGAATTACAAATATTGCAAAAAAAGGGAAATTGCTAAAGGAAACACTAAAAGGAATTTTGGAGAAGAGGGTCGCGCGACATCTTAGGTATTGAAGGGTTTGAGCTACTGGGCGTGTATTAATACGCCTTCTAGATTGTCAATATTGATGAGCCTGCAGTAATCTCCCAAAATAATTTCCGCCACAAGGTACGGCTGATAGGTGTCTAAAACATCTAATTTTATATCTAGTATTTATGCTTTCTTTGCTATTTTTATTGTAAATTATGTATCTTATGTTTGCTTTTGAGTATTTAGGTACTTGGGAGTCATTCGGAGCAAAAGAAGGAATAAAGCACTCTTTTGGATCATAAGGGCAGAATCGTCAATTCACAGGCGAGTGGTGGCTGGAGCTAGCCAAGGTTATGCGGCGAAGAAGGGGAAGAATGAACTTTCAGTTTCCCATAACTGACAGGCCAAACTATTTGAGGTTGTACCCCTTATCTATGTTACATGGGTGGATATATAGGGTAGCCATATGGGTAACCCTTATCTCAGGTGCTGGGGTGGCTATATCCACAACATTTCTTACACAGCCCTAGAAGTTAGAGAAAATAATTTCTCATCATTTATTTCTCCTCCTCCCTGTATGAACCCGAGAGAAAGCATCTCCATTAGGGAAAATCAGAGAAACTCAGTGAGATTGAGAAGAAATTGGTGATGATGTCGTGTCGAATCAGCAAGAAGAAAGGTGTAATCGAATTGCAGAATAGTATTGATGAGATGTTGGTGAATCGGGAAGAAATCGAGTTGAAGAAACTTAGGGTTTTGCTGTTGCTCTCTGAGTTCAAATGAGAAGATAAATTGCAGATAGGTTTTTCTCATTCTGAAGATTCAACAACAACAGATGAATTAAAGTTGTTGTTGATTGCATACTTAGATGTATGACAGGTTAGGGTTCTCCTGGTGGTGATTGACAGTGAAGATGGTGGTCGACTTTGGGTATGAATTGGTTTTGATTGAGAAGGTGAGTTAGGGTTCTGTGGTGTTTGAAGAATGTAAAGTGGTTCAAATTGAGAAGACATGGGGTATGTTGTAGTAGAGAAGAACGGAATTTCAGATCGAATTAGAACTTTTGTTGGTGGAGGAAATGGTTCAGGAGGTGTTGATTAGGGTTGCTGAGGTTGAAGTGGTGCATCTACTGGGTTTGAACTGCAGGTGGTGGTGCTGTTGGCCAAGAGCAGAGTGAGAAGGCTTGAATTGTGATGAGTGCCAAATAATGTATATATTTATCCCTTTTTGTTGGCATTTAACTCATCTTTTGTGCATTAATTCTACATTTTATCCCATATTCTGTATTTTCATTGTTTTCAAGAATAAATATTTTTCTTACTTAATTTTGCATTTTTAGGTAATAAATAAAGTCTGGATGACTTGCGGAGAGGAATAGAGCAGAAAAGTGGTGGAAGCCAAAAGGAATCACACAAGGATGCCGCGAAGAATGTTGCGCACAAGACCAAAAGGCTAGAAATGGGCTCAAGAAGGAAGAATTTGTTCTTAAAGAAGACATGGGCTCAGAATTATCCCAAGCCCAATCTCCAACCCAAGCATGTTTCCCCTCTTAGCCGTCAGATCAACCCACAGATGCATCCAGTGGTCGCTTCAACGCCGGTACATCAAGCTGGAAGGTCCTACTTCACACCACAACACCTAGTTCTAATCTGAGACATTGGTTTAGATGTATTATGCATCTAACGGTCTCTCAATACATGCCCCCATACCACCGTTGGATCCACCTACCATCTTCACATCCAACGCATCTCCTCGCTAGACATCAAAGTTCGATGAACCCGCCTCACACCGAAATAACCCTAGGATATATAAGCCAAAAACAAGAGAAACCCTAACATTTTCTTTCCTTCTTCTCTTTCATTCCCACCAACTCCACCGTACCACCTTCTCCTTCACCTGCAACCGTCGTACTTCCACCATCTCCACCATGTCCGCCACCACCAACTCTGCCACAACCACACCACCTTCTTTATCATCACCACCACCTACCGCACATGGTAACTTTCAATCAACTTCATCAACATCACACGATTTCAGTGACGTGTGGAATTGATGAGAATGATTGCATGTTATCAATCGAAGCTAGAAAAGGCATGGGAAGGAGCAGTGAAGTCATAGGAAGGATGGGTCAGCGATTGATTGAAGAAATTGCGCCATCAAAGTAAGATTTTACGAAACCCTAATTTCTCAATTTTTGGGATTTTTATAGAAAACCCTAATTTCTGTTAGGAGAAGCAATGAATTAGTTATGGGTTCAATTTGTACTGTCAAATATTAGGTAAATCATATACCTAATTTCACTGTTTGAATTTGGGTATTTTTCTATAAACCCTAAATTGGGTATTGGGTATAAAAGGGAACTGTGGGTTTGTGTGTGAGGTTTTATGCCTGGATTAGCCAGAGCACCACCTTAGAGGCCTGGACTAGCCAGTGCTCTCTACTGTTACCTCTTGTTTAATTTCAAATTCAGTAATTTCAATTGTATTTGTTCACCATGTCTAGTGTGTTTGAATTATCTTGTATGATGAATGTTAATGTTGTTTATATGTTGAGCATGAGCTAAATTGTTGCAGCTGAGGTTTAGATGAAACCTCAGTGCACTGTCTGATAGTGGAATGATAGGTTAGAGCCTTAGTGCATTGTTTTGATTGAGCAATGGGAGAAATTAGTGCTCATATCAAGCTAATTCTCTTTCCATTCCATTTGTATGCTTAGGATGCATTTTTTTGATTGTGCAATGGGAGAAATTAGTGCTCGTAGCAAGCTAATTCTCTTTCCATTCCATTTGTATGCTTAGGATCATAAGTTGACCTTAGCTGTCACTTAGTTCCATTAGGAATTCAACCTAGAATTACATTGTCTGGATATGTCACAAGGGTGGATTCTAAGCCTTAGCTTAGCCACAGCTGCAAACTCCTCCCTGCCCTTGGCTAACAGCCTTGGTTTATTTGGCTTTGTTTCCTGTTAACTGCCACTGTTAACTTTGCTTCATTGTCTTTATTCTACTTCACTGTCACATTTACTTCACTGCCTTGCACTTAGAGAACTAGCTTAGGAAAACATAAAGCTTCAACTATACACCCTAGTCCCTGTGGAGATGACCTGTTCTTGCACATACACACTACAATGACAACTGTGCACTTGCAGTTTAACATGTAGGCCTTTCTGTCTCTCCTTATCCTTTGTCTTATTTTCTTACTCCTTTAAAAGCCTACCAAGTATTTGGCGCCGCTGCCGGGGACTTGGCGTTGTGTGTTGAAGTTTCTTGGCTTGTATCTTAGCTATTCTTGCACTTTCTTAGCTGTACTTGCATTTATCTTTTAGCTTTTTCTCTTGCTGATCATTTGCATCATCACTACATCTTCATCTTCTCTGCTCTAGTAGCATTTGCATTTTGCATCTTCTTTGCATACTGTTCTGCATCATAACTTGCATACTTTTCATCACTGCATCACTGCATCTTGTCCTGTTCTCCATTTCTTTTCTTGCTTACAGCAGCATATCAGTTACAAATCTGATTGTATCATAGTGTAACGTAGCTGCACTGCACCTGAATCTTGTTCTTCTTGGCTATGCAATAGTCACTTTGCACCAGTTCAAATTGGTTCCTAAGAACTGCAATCTCTGCAATTTCTATGTTCATTCCCATTGTTGTGCACTGAACCATTGTTTCTGTGCTATGTTGGCTATCTCTGTTGAGCCAATTTTGAGTTGTTGCAAGAACTAATTAACTCTATCTGGTGCAGGTACCTGAGGAGCTGTTAATGGACTTGAGAAGCTGTTGCTAGCAGCACTGAGAACCAAAGACTGCAGCTGTTGAAGTTGCTACACAGTCAGTTCTGTGGGCTTGAGTTAAACAAAACACTGCTGGTGCCAGAACTGTTGCTTGAAGCCTGAACCTGCCTTGATGAGCTGCTGATCTGTTGATCTGGGCTGGGCTGGTACTGTTGGAGTAGAAGTCGTGACCCAACTGGGCCTCAGAAAAGCCAAAGCTTAGGATGATCCAAAGCCCAACTGGGCTTTTGCAACCAAACTGAACAGCTGGGCTGTGCTTCAAAGGTAAGCCTAAACCCATTAAGAGAACCCAACCTGTGGGCTTCCATTTTTAATTTGTGGGCTTGTAATAATTTTTGTTTTTCTTTATTTTTTAATTTGTGGGCTTGTAATAATTTTTGTTTTTCTTCTTTTTCTTTCTTTTATGGGTTTGTAATTATTATTGTTGTTTTTATTTTCTTTTATGGGTTGTGCTAATTTATGCTAGGATAATTTCAAAAAAAAAAAAAAAAAAAAAAAA
>NC_039363.1:53164449-53177992 GCF_003573695.1 Papaver somniferum
AATTTTTGAAAACCCATTAAAACCAAATAGTGGGCTTGTGTCTTTTCAATATGGGCCAACCTCGTGCTCTCCATGAATACATGTATCCGTCAATAAAAATTCCATTATCATGTATTGTATTACCTCAAACCAATAACCCTTTTAAAATAAATGCAAGCATGATACAAATACTTCCTATATTTCGAGGGTTCGATTCTGAGAACCCCTATACTCATGTAAGAGAGTTTGAACAAATTTGTCGGACTATGCAACCTGATCATATGTCCGAAGACTCTCTGAAATTGTGTTTGTTTACATTTTCTTTAAAGGAAAGGGCCAAAACATGGTTTTACGGTTTGAGACCACAATCAATCAACACTTGGGACCAACTCACAGATCTATTTTTCAAAAAATTCTTTCCACATCATAGGACCATCGCTATTCGTCAAAGTATCAATTGTTTTGTCCAATTGGATGAGGAAACTGTTTTTCACTATTTTGAACGTTTTAATGATTTGTTGAGCGAATGTCCGCACCATGGATTTGAGAAGTGGAGACTTGTCGTCATCCTCTATGAAGGACTAGACTTTAAATCTCGAACCATGGTTGAGTCTATGTGTAATGGTGAGTTTATTGATAAAACTGTGGATGATGCATGGAAATTTTTAGCTGAGATTGCAGAGAAAACCCGTCACTGGGAATCCATTAGGGAAACTGAGACACTGTCACATGATATAGGTGGTAATGAATTGAACTTTGGAAATAGCATGTCTAGTCCTTATCATGTGTATGATATTGAATATGAACCTAATCTAGAGGAACATGAGTTGACTAATGACACCACAACTGCTAATAGGGACAAGTATGCATATTACTATGATGATGATGATGATGTTATGTTAGAAGAACATGTCTATCCTGAAAATGTTGTGGAACCTTTGGTTTCAAATACATTAGGCTTTTCTGCCCCGACCTTCATGAATGATATTTCTTCTAGTATTTCATATGCATGTGATGTTGATACTGATTTAGATATTGTGCAATTATCCTGTGAAGAGCATGACTTAGGTAAATCTTCTGTTGACACTAATGATCCTATGCATGAACACATAGTTGATGTGTCTGATTCCATACTTAAGCCACAATATATTGCTTCTGTTGATGATAATTTGAATATATTGGATAACCATGATTCTGAATTAGGACTTGTGCAAATTTTTTGTGATGATGAGCATGCTACACATCTTGAGTGTGACTTAGATAATGCTGATGTGACTGATAATATTGATACTCTTGATCTCATGCATGTGAGACGCTTAGATGTCACTTTCTTGCCTAAGTCACAATCTGATAGCCTTGTATCCTACCTAGATTTAGTTTGTCACAATATTGTCAAACCAATTTTCATGAGAATACCTAATCCAGGCCTGGAACTGTGTGCCTCTCAAGTCCTCTTGGACTATTTTGCATCTAAGTATAATATCTTTGAGGAACCACAGTTGGAATTAGCATGTGTACCCGTCCCTAGCAAAGTTCATTTCGAATTAGACCTTGTGCATGATGAACCCCAAAAACTGCGAGATTTTGTTTCCAAAATTTTATCCATTGAAAAATCCAGGTTTGGGGGTAGCTCATTTTGTTTCACAGCTTCACTTGCTGCCTATCATATTATTATTGTGTGAAGCTGTTGAAACCTCTACACTTTGTCTTTTGGGTTGATCCTCAACTCTTTAGATTGTTAGTGTATGGTGAATTTTTTGTATATAATCCAGTAGATAAAATTTCTTAAAAACCTTTTTGTTCATTTTGTATATATTTTGCTAATCCAATATGATCTCGGCTGACATATGTTGGATTCTTGCCTTGAATAACGGAGTTCTAATATTGCTTTCGCCGAAATCGGGTATTCTCTTTCCTTTTTCTCTACTCAACATGATCCTCTTCATATGTTGTATTATAATTTTGTTCATATTTTGAAACATTGAGGACAATGTTTAGTTTAGGTTTGGGGGTGAAAAGTAGATACTTTGATAATATGCCATAATTGAAAACAAGAACTCCTTCTTTTTGAAAAAAAAATGAAAAAAAAAATCAAAATTAAAAATTAAAAATTGAAAAAAAAATAAAAATGGAGCTCATTTACCTTGAAATGTTTACTCTTGTGCAAATATGTAATTATTAGGAGTCTTAGTCTAGATATTTAGGCACCCTGATTCTAGCACAATTCACATAGTGATAAGAAACTTGCACGCGCACGATCTACCAATACATGTATAGCCTCGATCTTCAAGGTGTTTGATAGGAAGTTAGATTGCCAATCACTTTAGAATACTGAATGAGACTTGACTAGCTTGTTCTTTGGTTGGCTGGGATAGAAGTTGGAGAATACGTTAAGAAAAGCAACCATAGAATTTGACCGGATGCATTCGATAAGGGCCACCTCTTGCTAAGAGTCATGTAATTATGTTTTTCTTTTTGTTCATGTATCAAAAGTGTCACTATGTTGTAAAGATCAAAGTTATTTCTTAAAAAAAAAAAAAAAAAAAATCAAGTATTTATTTATTCCATGTTTTGTCATGTTAAAGACAATAGTTCTCTCTTGTTCCAAAAATAAAAGAGAGTAATCAATGTAAATAAGAGTCATGTAAAGAGTCATCTTTTTGTTGTAAATAGTCTTGTAATAAGCAAGGAGAGTGCAGCCATCGATGTATAACGCGGGTAAACTGAAATATCACCAACTCATTGGGTGAACATTCACAATTCTCGTAAAGCCGGACAGCTAGCTTGGCTTAGAATTCGGTTCTTAGCCTAAAAACTATCTCTTGGTGGTTAGTAGTCATAACTTCAGGTCATTCTAGAAACATGTGTAGACACACTTTACACTCTTATCACGTGTCTTTAGTTGTTATCAGTGCTAGGATTGTGCCTTTGATAGCTAGATTGACATCTCCATTTTGCTGTGAGCTTAAACTGACTTGCACATGTCACATTTGATGGAATCTGAGCTTATATTTTGACCTAGAACTTTGTAGGTACGTTCTAAGCAAACCTTCACGAGACTTCACTCGTCCACTAGGGACACTTAGTGGTTTAAAAGGCTTAGTGCATACGCTAAATGCATTCGAGAGACCAGCGACAGTGGTATAGTTAGGATTTCCTTAGTTTTGTTTTACTTGAGGACAAGTAAAATTCAGGTTTGGGGGTATTTGATGAGTGCCAAATATTGTATATATTTATCCCTTTTTGTTGGCATTTTAACTCATCTTTTATGACTTAATTCTACATTTTATCCCATATTCTGTATTTTCATTGTTTTCAAGAATAAATATTTTTATTAATTAATTTTGCATTTTTAGGTAATAAATAAAGTTCGGATGAGTTGCGGAGCAAAAGAGCAGAAAAGTAGTGAAAAGCCGGGAGAAATCACGCAAGGAAGCCGCGAAGAATGGTGCGCACAACCTCATTTTCTACACACGAAAGCGCCTCCGTTCTCAGCCATCAGATCAGTTCTCAGAAGCATCCGACGGTCGCTCCTTCATAGAGCATCAAAATCTGAAGTCTCTGCCAAGCACCACAGCGCTGAAATTCCAAGCCTTCAGATTAGATGGTAGTTGAATCCAACGGCTGCTCCCTTGCTGTTCATCAAAGTTTGATATCTTCGCCTTACACTACAGCACCTAACCTAATCTAGCACCGTTCGTTTCGTTGTATCCCTTCATCCGACGGTCGCTCCTCGCTTGCCTCCGCATCACCGTCCGATCTACCTACCAGCTCCACATCTCACGGCTTAGTCTCGCTGAACATCAAAAATCGATGAACTCGCATCACACCCAAGTGCCGAACACCCTAGACCTCAAACAAACAGCCCCTACCCTAACCCATATCGACCTCTCCTCCATCACCTCCCTCTGCAGAACCACCTTCTTCACCTGTCGCTCCACCACCAACTCCACTGCCGCTCCACCTTACCACCATGTCCGCCACCACCAACTCTGCCACAACCACACCACCTACCGCACATAGTAACTCTCAATCAACTTCATCAACATCACACGATTTCAGTGACGTGTGGAATTGATGAGAATGATTGCATGTTATCAATCGAAGCTAGAAAAGGCATGGGAAGGAGCAGTGAAGTCAGAGGAAGGATGGGTCAGCGATTGATTGAAGAAATTGCGCCATCAAAGTAAGATTTTACGAAACCCTAATTTCTCAATTTTTGGGATTTTTATAGAAAACCCTAATTTCTGTTAGGAGAAGCAATGAATTAGTTATGGGTTCAATTTGTACTGTCAAATATTAGGTAAATCATATACCTAATTTCACTGTTTGAATTTGGGTATTTTTCTATAAACCCTAAATTGGGTATTGGGTATAAAAGGGAACTGTGGGTTTGTGTGTGAGGTTTTATGCCTGGATTAGCCAGAGCACCACCTTAGAGGCCTGGACTAGCCAGTGCTCTCTACTGTTACCTCTTGTTTAATTTCAAATTCAGTAATTTCAATTGTATTTGTTCACCATGTCTAGTGTGTTTGAATTATCTTGTATGATGAATGTTAATGTTGTTTATATGTTGAGCATGAGCTAAATTGTTGCAGCTGAGGTTTAGATGAAACCTCAGTGCACTGTCTGATAGTGGAATGCTAGGTTAGAGCCTTAGTGCATTGTTTTGATTGAGCAATGGGAGAAATTAGTGCTCATCTGTGTGCTTGTGATTGATTGTACTGTCAAAAGACAGTCAATGCTAGGAGCACATTAGTTGAGCAAGCTAATTCTCTTTCCATTCCATTTGTATGCTTAGGATCATAAGTTGACCTTAGCTGTCACTTAGTTCCATTAGGAATTCAACCTAGAATTACATTATCTGGATAGGTCACAAGGGTGGATTCAAGGCCTTAGCTTAACCCACATTTTGTTTTCACAGTCACTTGCAACTCCGAATCTGTTTTTCTTATTGCTTAGTTAAATTTTCCTTGCTGCTTTGTTTAGTTTTTGTGCAATTTACAGCTTGTTGTGCACTGAAATCAGTGCACAAACTCCCCCTGCCCTTGGCTTACAGCCTTGGTTCTTAACTGTTCTGCCTTATTGCTTTGCCTTGCTCACTGCCTTGGCCTATCCCTCATTGTCACTGCCTTGCATATAGCTTAGCTAGGAAAACTTCATAACACCCCAAGTCCATGTGGAATGACCCTGTTCTTGCACACAAGCTACAACTGACCCTGTGCACTTGCAGGTATCACTGTAGGCATCCATTTATTGTCTTATTTTCACATCTTTAAATGCCTACCAAGTTTTTGGCGCCGCTGCCGGGGACTCGGGTTTGTTTCTCTAGTAGTTTTATTAGCTATTTTTGCATTTCACTGCATAGCATTTGCATCTGCATCTGCTTCACTTCATTTGCTGTTGGACCTGCTGTTCTGAACCAGTTTTTCCTCTGCTGGGACGCCACCAAGGAAAAGAACCAAAGCCCAACTGGGTTTTTGCAACAATATCAGAGCAGCTGGGCTGTGCTTAAAAGGTAACCCATTCAGAGAACCCGAATTGTGGGCTTCCAATTTTTAATTGTGGGCTTGTAATATTAAAGCCAATTTTTGGGCTTTTTATTTTCTGTTGGGTTTGTAATTAATTTTTGTGGGCTTGTTTGTTTAATTTGTGGGCTTGTATTTAATTTTTGTGAGATTGTTTAATTTGGACTGGTATTTTGTATTCTGGGTTTTTAAACCCAGCTGAGCTTGTAACCGATCACGCTAGGTTAACTCGTTAGTGGGCCGAGTACCCAAATTCTAGGCCGAGATTTTGGACTCAGTTTCACCAAACGTTTTCAAACCAGCTGAGCCAAAGCAAACACAAAACCAACAGTGGGCTTGCTCCCATTCAAAAACCAAATTTTATTTTCTTTTTAAAAAAAAAAAAAAAAAAAAAACCAAAAGTTTCCAAATGTCTCCCGACAAAACCAAATTTTTCCCAAAAAGTCCAATCCCATTAAAAACCAAATTTTCTTGTAGATAATGTGTTAGTTAAATTTCCTTTTGTATATATTTTGTGCTCATCCATTGTGACTCCGAATAAGTTGGAGTTTTGCCTTGGATAACGGAGTTTTAATTCTGCTTTCGCCGAAATCGGGTATTCTCTCTCCTTTTACTCTACTCAGCATGTCCCTTTCCATATGTTGCATTTTAATTCTTTCCATATTTTTAAACATTGAGGACAATTTTTAGTTTAGGTTTGGGGGTATAGAGTAGATACCACGATAATATGCCATAATTGAAAACAAAACTCCATCTTTTTGAAAAAATTGAAAAATTCCAAAAAAATTAGAAAAATGATAAAAACATAAAAATGGAGCTCATTTACCTTGAAATGTTGACTCTTGTGCAAATATGTAATTATTAGGAGTCTTAGTCTAGATATTTAGGCACCCTGATTCTAGCACAATTCACATAGTGATAAGAAACTTGCACGCGCACGATCTACCAATACATGTATAGCCTCGATCTTCAAGGTGTTTGATAGGAAGTTAGATTGCCAATCACTTTAGAATACTGAATGAGACTTGACTAGCTTGTTCTTTGGTTGGCTGGGATAGAAGTTGGAGGATACATTAAGAAAAGCAACCATAGAATTTGACCGGATGCATTCGATAAGGGCCACCTCTTGCTAAGAGTCATGTAATTATGTTTTTCTTTTTGTTCATGTATCAAAAGTGTCACTATGTTGTAAAGATCAAAGTTTTTTCTTGAAAAAAAAAATAAAAACAAAAAATCAAGTATTTATTTATTCCATGTTTTGTCATGTTAAAGACAATAGTTCTCTCTTGTTCCAAAAATAAAAGAGAGTAATCAATGTAAATAAGAGTCATGTAAAGAGTCATCTTTTTGTTGTAAATAGTCTTGTAATAAGCAAGGAGGGTGCAGCCATCGATGTATAACGCGAGTAAACTGAAATATCACCAACTCATTGGGTGAACATTCACAATTCTCGTAAAGCCGGACAGCTAGCTTGGCTTAGAATTCGGTTCTTAGCCTAAAAACTATCTCTTGGTGGTTAGTAGTCATAACTTCAGGTCATTCTAGAAACATGTGTAGATACACTTTACACTCTTATCACATGTCTTTTTTTGTTATCAGTGCTAGGATTGTGCCTTTGATAGCTAGATTGACATCTCCATTTTGCTGTGAGCTTAAACTGTCTTGCACTTGTCACATTTGATGGAATCTGAGCTTATATTTTGACCTAGAACTTTGTAGGTACGTTCTAAGCAAACCTTCACGAGACTTCACTCGTCCACTAGGGACACTTAGTGGTTTAAAAGGCTTAGTGCATACGCTAAATGCATTCGAGAGACCAGCGACAGTGGTATAGTTAGGATTTCCTTAGTTTTGTTTTACTTGAGGACAAGTAAAATTCAGGTTTGGGGGTATTTGATGAGTGCCAAATAATGTATATATTTATCCTTTTTTGTTGGCATTTAACTCATCTTTTGTGCATTAATTCTACATTTTATCCCATACTCTGTATTTTCATTGTTTTCAAGAATAAATATTTTTCTTACTTAATTTTGCATTTTTAGGTAATAAATAAAGTCTGGATGACTTGCGGAGAGGAATAGAGCAGAAAAGTGGTGGAAGCCAAAAGGAATCACACAAGGATGCCGCGAAGAATGTTGCGCACAAGACCAAAAGGCTAGAAATGGGCTCAAGAAGGAAGAATTTGTTCTTAAAGAAGACATGGGCTCAGAATTATCCCAAGCCCAATCTCCAACCCAAGCATGTTTCCCCTCTTAGCCGTCAGATCAACCCACATATGCATCCAGTGGTCGCTTCAACGCCGGTACATCAAGCTGGAAGGTCCTACTTCACACCACAACACCTAGTTCTAATCTGAGACATTGGTTTAGATGTATTATGCATCTAACGGTCTCTCAATACATGCCCCCATACCACCGTTGGATCCACCTACCATCTTCACATCCAACGCATCTCCTCGCTAGACATCAAAGTTCGATGAACCCGCCTCACACCGAAATAACCCTAGGATATATAAGCCAAAAACAAGAGAAACCCTAACATTTTCTTTCCTTCTTCTCTTTCATTCCCACCAACTCCACCGTACCACCTTCTCCTTCACCTGCAACCGCCGTACTTCCACCATCTCCACCATGTCCGCCACCACCAACTCTGCCACAACCACACCACCTTCTTTATCATCACCACCACCTACCGCACATGGTAACTTTCAATCAACTTCATCAACATCACACGATTTCAGTGACGTGTGGAATTGATGAGAATGATTGCATGTTATCAATCGAAGCTAGAAAAGGCATGGGAAGGAGCAGTGAAGTCAGAGGAAGGATGGGTCAGCGATTGATTGAAGAAATTGCGCCATCAAAGTAAGATTTTACGAAACCCTAATTTCTCAATTTTTGGGATTTTTATAGAAAACCCTAATTTCTGTTAGGAGAAGCAATGAATTAGTTATGGGTTCAATTTGTACTGTCAAATATTAGGTAAATCATATACCTAATTTCACTGTTTGAATTTGGGTATTTTTCTATAAACCCTAAATTGGGTATTGGGTATAAAAGGGAACTGTGGGTTTGTGTGTGAGGTTTTATGCCTGGATTAGCCAGAGCACCACCTTAGAGGCCTGGACTAGCCAGTGCTCTCTACTGTTACCTCTTGTTTAATTTCAAATTCAGTAATTTCAATTGTATTTGTTCACCATGTCTAGTGTGTTTGAATTATCTTGTATGATGAATGTTAATGTTGTTTATATGTTGAGCATGAGCTAAATTGTTGCAGATAAGGTTTAGATGAAACCTCAGTGCACTGTCTGATAGTGGAATGATAGGTTAGAGCCTTAGTGCATTGTTTTGATTGAGCAATGGGAGAAATTAGTGCTCATAGCAAGCTAATTCTCTTTCCATTCCATTTGTATGCTTAGGATGCATTGTTTTGATTGTGCAATGGGAGAAATTAGTGCTCATAGCAAGCTAATTCTCTTTCCATTCCATTTGTATGCTTAGGATCATAAGTTGACCTTAGCTGTCACTTAGTTCCATTAGGAATTCAACCTAGAATTACATTGTCTGGATAGGTCACAAGGGTGGATTCTAAGCCTTAGCTTAGCCACAGCTGCAAACTCCTCCCTGCCCTTGGCTAACAGCCTTGGTTTATTTGGCTTTGTTTCCTGTTAACTGCCACTGTTACCTTTGCTTCATTGTCTTTATTCTACTTCACTGTCACATTTACTTCACTGCCTTGCACTTAGAGAACTAGCTTAGGAAAACATAAAGCTTCAACTATACACCCTAGTCCCTGTGGAGATGACCTGTTCTTGCACATACACACTACAATGACAACTGTGCACTTGCAGTTTAACATGTAGGCCTTTCTGTCTCTCCTTATCCTTTGTCTTATTTTCTTACTCCTTTAAAAGCCTACCAAGTTTTTGGCGACGCTGCCGGGGACTTGGCTGCCGTGTTTTTGAAGTTTTTCTTGCTGTTCTTTGCATGCTCATACCTGCTGTGTAGTTCTGATAAGCATCTTAGTGTACTCATCTTGCATATTGCATCTGTAGCTGTAACTTAGTACCACCTCTAGTGCATCTGCATCATTTGCATAATCTCTTCTCCTTTGCTTCAACTGCATCATTCTGGGAACTGAACCTCTTCTCTGAGTTGCCAGGTGCTTGTGGTGCTGCTGTTGCAGCCTGTTGCTGCTGAATTGCTCCTGTTGCTGAAGCTGTTGCCCCTGCTGTTGTTGCTGTGACCTTGCTGTGAGGCTGAGAACAAACCTCTGGTGCTGATGTGCTGCTGTGAAGCCCAAATAGAGCTGAGCTGCTTCTCCTGCTGCTGCTCCTGATCCTGCTGCTGTGCCTCAGCTGTTGCTGCTGTGCCTTAGCTGTTGCTGCTGTGCAAAGGCAAGCTGCTGCTACCCCCTGCTGGTCCTGCTGTTGCTATGATCCAAAGCCCAACTGGGCTGATTCCAAGCAGCTGAAAAAGAACAAAGCCCAACTGGGCTTTGCAACTGAAATACCCAACTGGGCCTCAGAAAAGCCAAAGCTTAGGATGATCTAAAGCCCAACTGGGCTTTTGCAACCTAACTGAGCAGCTGGGCTGTGCTTAAGCAAGTAAGCCTAAACCCATTAAGAGAACCCAACCTGTGGGCTTCCATTTTTAATTGTGGGCTTGTAATATTAAAGCCAATTTTTGGGCTTTTTATTTTCTGTTGGGTTTGTAATTAATTTTTGTGGGCTTGTTTGTTTAATTTGTGGGCTTGTATTTAATTTTTGTGAGCTTGTTTAATTTGGACTGGTATTTTGTATTTTGGGTTTTTAAACCCAGCTGAGCTTGTAACCGATCACGCTAGGTTAACTCGTTAGTGGGCCGAGTACCCAAATTCTAGGCCGAGATTTTGGACTCAGTTTCACCAAACGTTTTCAAACCAGCTGAGCCAAAGCAAACACAAAACCAACAGTGAGCTTTACTCACCAGCAGTGGGCCTGTTTTTCAAAAACGCAGCTGGGCTTCGCAAAACCCAACAGTGGGCTTGGTCTCCTTATCCCATTAAAAACCAAATGTTTTTCTCCCATAAAAACCAAAGTTTTCCAAATGTTTCCCTAAAAACCAAAATTTTTCTTTTTCCCATCAAAACCAAATGTCTCCCGACAAAACCAAATTTTTCCCAAAAAGTCCAATCCCATTAAAAACCAAATTTTCTTGTAGATAATGTGTTAGTTAAATTTCCTTTTGTATATATTTTGTGCTCATCCATTGTGACTCCTAATATGATGGATTTTTGCCTTGAATAACGGAGTTTTAATCGAGCTTTCGCCGTACAATCGGGTATTCTCTCTCCTTTTACTCTACTCAGCATGTTCCTCTTCATATATTGTTTTATAATTCTTTCCATACTTTGAAACATTGAGGACAATGTTTAGTTTAGGTTTGGGGGTATAGAGTAGATACCACGATAATATGCCATAATTGAAAACAAAACTCCATCTTTTTGAAAAAATTGAAAAATTCCAAAAAAATTGAAAAATCAAAATAAAAAATTAAAAAAATGAAAAATCATAAAAATGGAGCTCATTTACCTTGAAATGTTGACTCTTGTGCAAATATGTAATTATTAGGAGTCTTAGTCTAGATATTTAGGCACCCTGATTCTAGCACAATTCACATAGTGATAAGAAATTTGCACGCGCACGATCTACCAATACATGTATGGCCTCGATCTTCAATGTGTTTGATAGGAAGTTACGATTGCCAATCACTTTAGAATACTGAACGAAACTTGACTAGCTTGTTCTTTGGTTGGTTGGGATAGAAGGTGGAGGTTACATTAAGAAAGACAACCATCGAATTTAACTGGGTGCATCAAAAAGGGCTACCTCTTGCAAAGTGTCATGTAATCTTTTGTTTCCTTTTGTACATGTATCAAAAGTGTTTCCAAAAAAATCAAGTATTTATCAATTCCATCATCTCTTGTTCCAAAAATAAAAAGAGAATAGTCAATGTAAATAAGAGTCATGTAAAGAGTCATTTTGTTGTTTCATTGTAATAAGCAAGGAGGGTGTATGCCATTGATGTACAACGCGAGTAATTGTGAAATACCTCCAACTCATTCACAATTCTCGTAAAGTCCGGACAGCTAGCTAGATTTTGACCTTGGTTCTTAGCCTGAGAAACTATCTCTTGGTGATTAGTAGTCATAACATCCGATCTTTCTTTACACATGTGTAGATACACTTTACACTCTTATCACATGTCTTTATTTGTTATCAGTGCTAGGATTGTGCCTTTGATAGCTAGATTGACATCTCCATTTTGCTGTGAGCTTAAACTGTCTTGCACATGTCACATTTGATGGAATCTGAGCTTATATTTTGACCTAGAACTTTGTAGGTACGTTCTAAGCAAACCTTCACGAGACTTCACTCGTCCACTAGGGACACTTAGTGGTTTAAAAGGCTTAGTGCATACGCTAAATGCATTCGAGATACCAGCGACAGTGGTATAGGTAGGATTTCCTTAGTTTTGTTTTACTTGAGGACAAGTAAAATTCAGGTTTGGGGGTATTTGATGAGTGCCAAATATTGTATAATTTTATCCCTTTTTGTTGGCATTTAACTCATCTTTTGTGCAGTAATTCTACATTTTATCCCATATTCTGTATTTTCATTGTTTTCAAGAATAAATATTTTTCTTACTTAATTTTGCATTTTTAGGTAATAAATAAAGTCTGGATGACTTGCGGAGCGGAAAAGAGCTGAAGAGTGGTGAAAAGCCGGAAGAAATTACGCAAGGAAGCCGCAAAGAATGGAGCGCACGTCCAAAAAGCTAGGAATGGGCTCAAGAAGGAAGAATTGTTCTTAAAGAAGATATGGGCTTGGCATACCCAAGGCCCAAAACCCTTACCCAAACCCATTTTCTATATCCATACCCGCCTCCATTCTAAGCCGTTAGATTGGATCCATCTCATCATCCAATGGTCGCTTCTTCATCGTTCTTCAAAATCTGAAGTACCTGCAAAACACCATAGTGCCTAAATTCCAAGCCTTCAGATTAGATCACATTTAGATCCTACGGTCGCTTCTTTGCCTGCGCATCAAATCTCGATACTTCCGCTTAACACTTCAACACCTAACCCCATCTAGAGCCGTTAACTTCGTTGTATCAAGACATCCGACGGTCGATACCAGCCTCTTCAGGCGGAGCCGTCCGATTCACCTACCAGCTTCGATTCCAGTGGCTCAGCTTCTCCAGCATCTAACTTTGATGCGCCCGCTCAACACCCTAAAAACGGATATCCTATACCCTAAACTGTCGACCCATTCTTCTCCTCTTTCTTTCTTCTTCTCCTCCACCCGACAGTTGCAGAGCTGCAACTGCAACACCCATTCCGCCACCATACCTCTGCCACAACCACACCACCTTCTTTATCATCACCACCACCTACCGCACATGGTAACTTTCAATCAACTTCATCAACATCACACGATTTCAGTGACGTGTGGAATTGATGAGAATGATTGCATGTTATCAATCGAAGCTAGAAAAGGCATGGGAAGGAGCAGTGAAGTCATAGGAAGGATGGGTCAGCGATTGATTGAAGAAATTGCGCCATCAAAGTAAGATTTTACGAAACCCTAATTTCTCAATTTTTGGGATTTTTATAGAAAACCCTAATTTCTGTTAGGAGAAGCAATGAATTAGTTATGGGTTCAATTTGTACTGTCAAATATTAGGTAAATCATATACCTAATTTCACTGTTTGAATTTGGGTATTTTTCTATAAACCCTAAATTGGGTATTGGGTATAAAAGGGAACTGTGGGTTTGTGTGTGAGGTTTTATGCCTGGATTAGCCAGAGCACCACCTTAGAGGCCTGGACTAGCCAGTGCTCTCTACTGTTACCTCTTGTTTAATTTCAAATTCAGTAATTTCAATTGTATTTGTTCACCATGTCTAGTGTGTTTGAATTATCTTGTATGATGAATGTTAATGTTGTTTATATGTTGAGCATGAGCTAAATTGTTGCAGCTGAGGTTTAGATGA
>NC_039363.1:54092409-54189739 GCF_003573695.1 Papaver somniferum
AGAAAAAACAACATTCATGAAGGTCGAGGGCGAGAAGCCATATGTTATTGAACCAACAGGTTCCACAATATTTTCATGTTCTTCTAACATATCATCATAATCATCATCATGGTAGCATGCATATTGGTCCTCATTAAAAGTGGTGGTGTCGTTAGTCGATTCATGTTCCTCTAAATTAGGTTCATATTCAACATCATTTACATGAATGGGACTAGACACTTCATTAGGGACAACATACATTTCCTCATGAAATTCCTCCTTTTGTAGGTGAAGCAAAATCTGATCTAAATATGCCTGAATTCGTGATGTAGATCTATCGAAGTTTTGTTCACTGAGTCTGAAAGCTTCTGTGGTGGAGTCTAAATTCATGGGAGTACAAAATTCTTCATGTTCAAATTGTGGTGATTGGTACATGTGTGCATGGTCATTAGGGTTTATAAAAGATTGATCGCAACCCTCAAAGGATTGATTATGGTCCCAATTACTACCATTCTCACAATTTATGGGCATTTCATACCTTGGATTTTCTCTAGATTGCCTAAAATTATACAAAATATGACAATTCTCAACAGGGTGGTCTAAACTACCACATGCGGGACATGCATAGATTTCAGGTTGCCTAAGAAAATTAGATGTGACAGATTCCTCATGTGATTGCATTTCTAAAGCTGCGATTCGAGCTTCTAATTGATCCACAAGAGATGATTGTGTGAGTGAGGTATTAGCAAAATGTTCATTTTCACGTTGTGGCGAATGATGCATGTGTGAATAGTCATTAGGGTTCATGTATTGAGGCTCGGGACTTTGAAAATGTCCATAATAATTCCTATGACTATTGGCATCATGGTCTATGGGAGGTTCATAACGTGAAGTATGTCCACACGCAAGTTCTCTAAGGGATTTGTTGTATTCCCCAACTGTAGACCAAGATCTAGACATGATTGGGCTCAAAAGCTAAGTAACTATGTTACAAAGCCCAAAATTTGGTTTTTAATGGGTTTGGATTTTTGGGAAAAATTTGGTTTTTATGGGTAACATTTGGTTTTGTCGGGTTTGAAAAAGAAATTTGGTTTTTAATGGGCTTTAGAAAATTTGGACTTAATGGGAAAAGAAAACACTTTGGTTCACTGGGTTTTGAAAACTTTGGTTTTAGACTTTGAAGACAAAGCCCATTTGGGAGCTTTTGGTTTTGATGGGAGAAAATTTGGTTTTAAAGAGGTAGAAAAATTTGGTTTTTAATTGGGAGCAAAAATTTTGGTTTTAGTATTGGGAGCAAGAATTTTGGTTTTAGTGTTGGGAGCAAGCCCACATTGGTGGGAGAAATTGCTTTGCCAAGGGAAGGTGAACTAAGCCCACAATGTGTATGCAAACTGAAGCCCAATGTAGCTTTTGAAATAGCCCAACTGTTGCTTGTTTGGTCTGAGGCCCAGTTGGGCTTTCAAAAGTTCAGTTTTTCTAATTTAAAACTACAGGCCCAAATCAATCTAACACCACAAGCCCACAAGCAATTAAACAACACAAGCCCACAAGAAATTAATTACAAACCCAACAGAAAAATGGAAAAAATTATTACAAGCCCACAAATTAAAAATGGAAGCCCACAGGTTGGGTTCTCTTAATGGGTTTAGGCTTACTTGCTTAAGCACAGCCCAGCTGCTCAGTTTGGTTGCAAAAGCCCAGTTGGGCTTTGGATCATCCTAAGCTTTTGTCTTTGTTGAGGCCCAGTTGGGCTTGGCTTATGAATGGCAGCAGCACCACTTCAGGCCTAGCAGCAGGGGCAGATCAGCAGCAGCAGCAACAGCACAACAGCAGGCTTTGCAGGTTCACAGGGCCACAGCAGAAGGCAGCAGCAGTTAGCAGGAAGGCTTCAGGCAGCAGTTCTTGGCAAGCAAGTCTCAGGAGGGGCAGTTCAGCAGCAATTCAGGGGCATCCTTAGCAGCAAGAGGCTCTCAGGCACAGCAGCAGCTTCTCCAGCACTTGCCTTGGCAGCAGCAGCAGCAGACAGCAAGGAAGAAAAGCAGCAACAGGAAGCAGCAGCAGCAACAACACCTGTTGGCTCAAAAAGAGAAGTAAGTTTCTTGCTAGAAGTTAAGAAATTCAGCTGCACTACACAGCAGCTACTAAAACAGCAAGTTACACTAAAATGCAAGAATGCAATGCATGATGAGTATGCTAGAATGAAACAATATGCAAAAACAGCCAAGAAAAATTCAACACAACACAACCAAGTCCCCGGCAGCGGCGCCAAAAACTTGGTGGCTCTCTAAAAGAGTCACAAATATTATACCTGCAAGTGCACAGGGTCTAGTGTATAGAACAGGGCAAGCAGGGTCGATCCACAGAGACAAGGTGTGAGTAAGCTAAAATCTTCCTAAGCTAAAGTTATCTAAACAAGTAACTAAGTGACAGTGAGATAGTGACAGTGGAAATTAAACAAAGGCAGTGAAGTTAAGAGACAAAGAAACAAAGAAAATTCAGTGGCAGTGAGCCAAAGGCAGTGGCAAAGAATAAGAAAAACGTAACCAAAACAGAACATGGGAGAGAAATTGTGGATGGGAATGAAGTGTATGGAGATGGATGAGAATTCCCTTCACCTAGCTAGTTCACCTAGGTTAACCTTGTCATGTGTCTAGTTAACTACCTAAAGTCCTTGGATTAACCCCTAGCATTGCCTATATGATTAAAGCATAAACAATCACAGGTCAATTAGGTTCTAGGCCTCTAACTAATATGGCTTTGTTAATCCCTCAGACTATCACTGACCCCTAGCATTAATGGTCTGTTTAAAGCACCACTAATCACAAGCCAGTGAACCCTTGGAATGTCACTAACCTAAGTGTTTTGAGCTCAACAGGATGTAACCCAAATGGCTAACCAACATGGTTCAATGGTCTTCTCACCCTAGTGGTGGATTAGAACATAACAAACATGGTGATTAACATAACATGATTAAAGTATCAAACATCACAAAATTAACAGTAACAGTAAACCCTAAAAATTAAAATTGAAGAACCCTAAATTGATTTGAAATGGAAATTGAAATTAAACATGAAGTTAACCCAATTAGGGGGTATCACGGATGACCCAAGAACACCCTTTAACATCCTACATCAGTTCCTACTTATAGTTTACAACAAAATCCCTAATTTTGAGAAACCCTAAAATTTGAAAACCCTAAATTGATTTGGGGAAAATCAAATTCTCTCACCCATGTGTGAATTCTGCTCGACCCATGCCCTGTTGATGTTCCCTCTGCTCCTCCTCAGCTCGAACTGCTCCCAATTGCGTCTACTGATGCCCTAGCTTTTCTCTTTCTTATCTGTAGCACCCAGGGTTGATGCTAAGAACAAGAAAGGGAAATACTAGGGAGCTGGATGATGGTGATGGATCTGATTTGGTTGAGAGAATGGAGATGGTGAAGCTCGAGGTGGTGATGGAAGAGATGGTGGTGGCAGTGGAGTTGCAGGCGGTATGGTGGTGGAGAAGAAGTTTTGGGGAAAGAAAATGATTTGGGAAGAAGAGGATGTTTGGCTTGAGGTCGATGGGTTTGATGGCTAAGGTGTTGAGCGGGTGCATCAAACTTTGATGTCTAGCGAGGAGACGCGTTGGATGTGAAGATGGTTGGTAGATCTAACGGTGGTATGAGAGATGAATCACTTCGACCGTTGGATTGTGAAATACAACAAAGTTAACGGCGAAGATCGAGGTTAGGTGCTGTAGTGTTAAGCGGAAGTATCGAGGTTTGATGCACAGGCAAAGAAGCGACCGTAGGATCTAAATGTGATCTAATCTGAAGGCTTGGAATTTAGGTACTATGGTGTTTTGCAGGGACTTCAGATTTTGATGAAGGATGAAGAAGCGACCATTGGATGATGAGATGGATCCGATCTAACGGCTGAGAATGGAGGCGGGTATGGATATAGAAAATGGGTTTGGGTAAGGATTTTGGGCCTTGGGTATGCCAAGCCCATATATTCTTTAAGAACAATTCTTCCTTCTTGAGCCCATTCCTAGCTTTTTGGACGTGCGCTCCATTCTTTGCGGCTTCCTTGCGTAATTTCTTCCGGCTTTTCACCACTCTTCAGCTCTTTTCCGCTCCGCAAGTTATCCAGATTTTATTATTACCTAAAAATGCAAAATTAAGTAAGAAAAATATTTATTCTTGAAAACAATGAAAATACAGAATATGGGATAAAATGTAGAATTACTGCACAAAAGATGAGTTAAATGCCAACAAAAAGGGATAAATATATACAATATTTGGCACTCATCAATATATGACTCCACTAATTTTTATTCAGTCACATTTGGATCATGACAATCCAGTGCCTGAATCCTGAATCTCTTGACAAAATCGTTTGGATGCTCATTGTTTAGTTGAAACATTCTCCCCAAATCTGTAAAGGTGATTTACTCAGATACAAAGAAATACTTCTTGTAGAAAGCGGTAACCATGTCACACCAGTTTGAGATGTTGTTTGGTGCGATGTTTTTGTACCAGGTGTATGCTCTTCCAGTAAGTGACTTTAAAAATTCTTTCAGACGAAGGACATGATTGTATTCATGCTCTCCCAGAGATTCCATAAATCGAGAGACATGCTCGCAAGCGTTACCAGTGCCATCATAAAGGGAAAATTGAGGAGACGAGTATCCTCTCGGGAGAGGAATTCTTTGCACATCAGGAGGATATGGGGGTTGATGCTGATGCATGTCCACCGGGTTTTCTTTGTCTCGGTTACGAAGAAGTCGTTCCAGATCTTCACGCGTGATGAAATTGGATGGATGATTCCTCCCCAATGTACGTTCCGGAGAAAACGGGCCTCTTTATCTACAAAGGTGCGCGCTGTTGAGGTACTGGCGCCAGGAGTATTAAAGGTGCTCCCCATTGGCTCTGGTTGGCGTGATTCCTGCGGTAGCCGCTCCGCTAGTGTCTTGAGGAAAGTAAGTACCTCTTTCTGAGTTGAAGCCATGTCCGTATGAGCCTTATCAAGAAATTCCTGCATTTCCATCAAATCAGCAATGGTAATAGGGGGTTGGCCTCCTCTGGTTCCACCAGTCTCTCATCCCGATAGTGGAGTGGCAGCGGCTCTGGTGACAACTAGGGGCGTTACACTTGAAGAAAAATTGGGGGTGGCGGCAGTGACTCTGGCTCTAGTGATCGGAGGTGTAACACCTGAGGGAACGTTTTCTATGCCGCTGGTATTGATCATGCTGACAGGTGGTACATTGATATCACTGGAAGGAACGTTGATACCAAGGGCGTTTTCAACGCCGGTGGCCTCAGGTTTGTTGCTGACCCGGACCTGAGCTCTACCATCTTGAAATTGGGATTGAAAAAATGAATTTGAAAATGAAATTGAAAACTGGAAATTGATATTGCAACTGAGAGATTAATCTCCCACTGTGGTCGCCAATTGTTTATGGGTAAAAACTGTTTCTGCTGGTTTTGGTAAATTTGGGTGTGTGGATGAGAAAGGAGACTAAACCTTAAACAAATGCATTGCATGGGAGTACTTTAGATTCGAGATATCAATTTGTACAATCTTTGCCTAAACCAAGAAATGGCCATTCCAGTCTTGCTTCGGTTACAAAGTGAAGGAGAAGGGTTTGTCTTAGGGAGGAAAGAGAAGAAGGTGTTGAGACCAGAATGGTTAATTCTGAAGGTGTGGATAATTTATGACTTGTATCAGAATATGGAACTGGCTTGTGGAATGTAAGCTATCAGTTCTTTGGTGTTTTTCTGGATACTGTGTTGTTGTTAACCAAAAACTGTTTTCTGGTTGAAATAGGTAAAACCTATTTATACAAGTCATATTGAACGCACCCTGATCTCGTAGAAAGTGGGAATCATTGAGTGATTGAGAAGTGGGGTAATGTGTAAATGCCAGAGACCACGTTCCCACTATGAAGGAAACAGGTTAGTTTACACCCGCTACTTCTTTCCGCCACTAACTTCCCTGCTTTATGACACTTTCTTATAATGGGCGTGTTGCACGCTGCACGCTGTAAACCTCCATACCAATACCCTGATGAGCATCCCCCAGTTTGTGACATGTTTGATGTCTCGAGTGTTTTCATGGAAAACGTGTTGCAGATTGCTTTGTGTGGCAATTCAAAGTCAGGAGATTTGCCGCGGGAGAATAGCATGTGATGCTATTAGGCTTGTCTTAGTTGGTCACCTAATACTTGCCACCGGCCTATCAATTCTGTGGAGAATTTGGACGGCTGAGATCGTAACTCATGAGAAAGGGTGGCCATTGATTATGGACACATTCTGTTGGCATCTAATGATAGCACAGTGGCGCCATTGGCATATTTTGCGCATGCCAGTGGCACAATGGCATAGTTAGCGCATGTCGGTGACACGGTGGCGCAAGTAGCGCCTGGCATGGCCATGGCCGCTAGATTTTGACACATTGGTGTTAGACCCAAATATGGCTTGGCAATATTAGTTCCAGTTGCCACATCAATCCCAATGCTCTGGGTAGCATTACTTGGCTTGGTTGATGTAGCAACTTTACTTAAATCAGGGTTTGGCATGCCGAAACCCTAATTAGTGCGTGTGGCATGTGGCCGCGGTACAGTGACATTTTTGTGCAAAAGGTGCCATAGCCATGCCAAAGGAACTATAGCAAGGTCATAATGTATAAACGTCCAGTGGCTATGGTATGGCGCCATTCTTAGGGTTTCCTGGGTCCCACATGGCTCGTGGCATGTTGTGGGGCTCGAAGTGGCGTAATTTTGGCCACGACTGGAAATTAGGGTTTCGACTAACGCCACTAAAGCAAGGTCGTGTTTCTGATTAGGATACCCTAATCGAAGTATGTTATGGCGTTGTCCACGAACAGAAGGTGGGTTAGCGCATAGGCGCGCTATTCATGGAACGTTGGCACGTTCGACATGCTTCTGCGACAAAGTGACACGTTTGGCATGTTTGGCATGCACGTTTAGTGTATTGACGCGGCATGGCATGTTTGGAATGCACGTTTAGTGCATTGACGTGTCATGGCATGTTTGGCATGCCACTAGCATGCGGAGCGGGGTGGCTCATTTGGCATGCCATTGGCATTTTGGCGCGGTTTTGGAAAGCCAATTTGGCATTGTGACCATCTGGCTCAATTTTACCTCTTTTAATACTGTGGCAGGTTTAGAGCGACCTGATTGGTCGATAAAAAGAGGGGTCGGCCAAGCATGGGCATGGCCACACATCCACTGAGCATAACGGATTTAAAGCGACGTGATTGGTCGATGTGAAATAGGACCGGCAAGTATGGGACCATCCACAACTCATGTGCGTGTGGTGGGTTTAAGGCGACCTGATTGGTCGAGGGGAAACAGGGGTCGGTCGGGCATCATGGGGTGTGGCCACTTGCAAGTGGCGCCGGCTGGCCTATGGCACGGCCACACCTCCCTTTGTTGCTGCTCCTATTACGTGGCTCCTTGTATTCCTTGTTTCCTGGGTAGGATTTTGTACCTGCTAATCCATGGCGGATTAATTGCCTAGTTCGCCTAAGCTTAATTTCGACCGGCGGGGTCTAATATACTGCGCAGGGCGCAAATCCCTATTTTTTGCAAATTAGTCGGAGTAATATCTGAATCTTGTGAATTATCACAAAATTGATTGCATTCTATGTGTTGACACAGAGTTCTTTAAGTTTATTTCCAGAGAGAAATATGCTCTCCGATTGAGTACTTTTATGCATGGATCTTAACCTTGATACTTGGAAATTCATGGTACTCTGTTGCGAGTGAACACAAATTGTCATGCCATATCAATATTAAGGGTTCGGCCATAGCACAGAAAGCATTCAAAGAAACTTATATCAATTGAATAATATAGGCAGGGTGCCGAAATTTATAGAACATCTTGGATTGTTGCTACATGTACCATTCTGGATAAATTTTATGAGAAAATATTGAGTTGCTCAATAAATGCGCCAGTGGAGAGGTTGAACACTCATCACTTTTACATGGCTCCGTTTCTTTGCAGAGCGATGGCACATTAAATGCAAGGTTTTATAATTTTAACCCCGAACCAAAAACCACCATCAACATTATCCAATGGCAAAGTCTGGCCATTCTCGAAGATGTAAAGAAGATAGCAGACAATCTAGTTTCTTTTTTGGATTTTCACTACGTAGACAGAAGAGATAACAGAGTAGCTAATCTTTTGGAAAAAAAGGGAAGGAAAAGCAACACCACAACTTCATGGATAGACCAAGCACCTATTTTTTTTAATTCCAACAATATCTTATGCTACTGTAAAAGCTTATGAAGTTTGTAATGTAAACATCTTTCCCGTAATAGTTTAAGTGGAGGTTAATCTAACAGATTCAGTCATCAGAACAACTTCTCATTCTGAGATAGTAACAGATGAGACTGAATCACTATGATTAACATTCTATGCTTTCTATCAATACATATCTATTTTTTAAAATAAAAAAAAAACTATCAAGTCAAGGCAAGATGGAATTATAATCTCTAACATAAATTTTTTATTTTCCATTAGTTACTTAATAGATTTTAAGATTATATATATTTATTGTGATAGAAATATTCAACGGTACAAAAATAATAAGACACAAATTGACTAGAACGATATATGTTTATGAAATATGGTGTACTTTGTCGTGTTTTAGATGTGAAGTATTTATACCTTACTTTTCTGTGTCGTGTGCTGTATTGTTCCACGTGATACATTGTGCCAAGTGATTATTGCGTATTGTTCTATGCCAATGTGTCGATTAATCTGGGCACCAAATAACATACCAAGCTAACTGCTGTGGCATGCTGTGTCAGGACGCATGTCGTGTTGTCCTCAAGTTTTAACATGTTGTGTACAATAAACGTTCTAGCATGACAAATGTTTGCAGCCAACTAATTACCATAAGAGGGGACTATCATAAATTGTACTCTGAACATTAGGTTCAAATATAATGCACATTTTTTATAAAATATAAGTTTTGGCCTTGTTGCACCGGCAAAGGGCATAAAAATAATTCTTTTAAATAATTTTGTTTATCTTAGTCCAGTCCTGATATATTCAGATACATCCTAGTTATTCTCTAATAATAAATTTTTTTATCTTAATTTAACTTAAAATATATTTGAGTATCTTATCTATTTTGAGATAACTTTTCTACCTTTACTTTAAGTTATGATGTGTCTAGGTACATCCAAGCTATTTTTGAGATAATTTTTCTACCTTAGATATCTCTGGGTACATAATATGTATTTTCAAATGATTTTTCCCCACCTTAGTTTAAGTAGGATGTATCCGGGTACATATTAGCTATTTTTCAAGTAATATCCCTATTTTATTGTAACCCCGGGTAAATCCTATCTATTTTGAAATAAATTTCTGTACCTTATTTTAATTCATGATGTATCCACATCCAGCTATTTTTTGAAGATTATGATCATTTTCTTCTACGATTGATATAAAATTTGAGAGAGAAAAGAATAAAACAAATAAAAATTAGAGTGAACCTCGTGAATATTCACTATTCTGGAGAAAGGTGCAGAGACAGTTCAACTCTTTAAAAAGCTAACAACCATGTGCGAGTCAAGACTCAGTTGACCCGCTGAGTTGACAGTTCCCGTTCTTACCAAATATACCCTCTCTGGTCAGTCAAGTACAGTGTTCTGGTTAGGTTAGGTCATATAGGTTTCACAGTACCTGAGTTAGGTTAGGTCGTATAGGTTTCACAGTACCGGAAAAAAAGAACACTGATTTCTCCCTTTCTTCATCATATATCTTTTTCAGTTCTCATTCATTGGACTACGACCATTAATTTTGTGAGTCTGTCCGTCACGTTTTGTTGTTGGTAGATTAAGGAGTGTCTAGAGGTTGGGAGTAATTAGGATTATTGGGTTTGTTTATACATCGAGTTTGCAGGCCAAAGGATTACAGGGAGAGCTATATATGAAGCAAACAAACAGAAAAACTGATTGATCCATCACCAGTTTTACGTCTGCAAGGTGTTCGAAAAAAGTCACAAAAAGAAACAACATTTACCGGCTCATGAATTACCCCAAAATGAGCTTTAACAGATGTTTTAGATTCAATGGATTAGTGTATATAATGCTCATCGATCAATGAAATAAAGGTAGAGCTCATAAAGGTATGTCTCATATTCTTCTTTGGATTAAGTTCAATTCAAAAAGGAATAGAAATAGTTAGTAGATCTGTTATTTTCTTAGGTATCACTACAATGTGAGAGATGAAGGCTCTCCCAGTACATTGACAAGAGAAATTAAGATAGTCTATCTATTAGCATGGCGTCTTGCTCGAATCTTCACGTGCTGATTATGGATGCATGCACTTCTTAAGTTTATGAATTTTTGGATGCTTGTCTTTCGATTTCATTTGGTAAAAGCATGTACTCACCAGTCCAAAACTGTTATGTTTGCATATACTTTGTCTTCCATATTAGGAGTAACTTTGTTCAGTCATTAATGCGATGAGTGTGCTTTAATACCATTATTTGCGATTATATCATATAGGTAAAGATAATAACATAACCATCTCCGAACCTCCTTCATTAGGGGATATAAATATGTAGGCATTTTTGTTATGATTTGTTTTGTTGGTTTGTACCGGAGATTTGATTGCATTGCTCTTGGAGCTAATATTTTCCTTTCTCATTCTGAACATGAAGGATAACAACACATTTGCCATCTAGTGGAGGGCCATTTGTGAAAATGAATTTCATGTCTATCATGATTATGTGGTTCCCAAGCTATGACTCCTTGCTCAGAAAGGTACGAATTAATTTCTTATATGATTTTTCCTCCCTTATTTACCCATGACCACTTATATGAAAATGAATAGCCATGCCATTCTTATTGCAAGACTTCCCACTAATTCTTACTTTTGTTAGTTGTTTATTTTATTTTAAGCTTATTGTTTGATGAGGTAGACACCATTATTACTGTTTAACGGCCAGCTCTTTGAGTTAATGTATGATCAGATTAATTCATAAAATAAATTCAGTTGATGATCTAGTTATGGCCTTCTTTAGTTTTCTAGATTTTTTTTTTTTTGACATTTTTCAAAATTGTTTGCAGGGGTTGCTACATCCACTAAATTGTACTAACTGGATTGGAGATTGAGGTATGTAAATTATCTGTAAGATAAATATGTATTGGTCTCTATAAAACCAAAACATAAACACAAGTGCCATTTAGGTTACCTAAAACGCCTCCCCTATGTGTTATAGGACTTTAAAAATGCAAAGTTGGTATCACGTCTATATGGATGCATGAATAATGTGGATGCTGTAAGATGCCACACCTTATCATTTGCTTCTTCTTCTTGTTTTGGTTAATTTTTCTGTCCTTCGTTAACTTTTGTCTTGGTGTCACTTCTTTCTCATTTACACCCACAACAAAAATTGGTGCTATCAACACAGCCAAAAGAGTTAGCGAGTACAACTTCCATTGAAATATTTGTCTACCATATCTTCCTTGTTACTTAATTACTTTTTAGTGGTAAGTACAATGCTGAGGCAACATCAGGACCAAGTTAAATAAGATTTGATTGTCAAGTACTCTGAACATTACAATCGGTGTTAATTTATCGCATTCGCATATTTTGACCTTTACGATTGAGCATTGGTCTAGGGTTGGGCATTTCTTAAATTCCATCTTTCAAAGTAATCTTTTAAGGTGATGTATTAAGTTACTTTCTTGTTTACTCTTTTGGACTGTATATCTTTCAAATTTATTTATTGTTCTTGACTTCTTGTGAAATTATCCAATTAGTAATGAGGCATATGGAACATTGGGTGAAATAGTAATAAGCCGTGCAAGCAACTGCTGTGACTTGTGCCAATATATATCTTGAGCTTTTATATCTCTTACAATAGCCAATTCACAGTCAAATTGGGAAGCAAGTGGTGAAGATTGGAAGGAGCTCCGGCTTAACTACTGGGAAAATAACCGCCTACGCATTTGAGTACAATGACGATAAAGGTATCTGGTTCTTCACTGATTTTCTTATTTTGGATGAGAACCAAGAAGATTTCGCAGTTTCCCTTTGTATTTGATACCACCCAATAAATTGGGTAAAATTTCAAAAGTGTCGTATATAATAAACTGGGTACAAATTAAGATGAAAATGAATTCGTTCTAGTACTAATAGTCTGTGGCCGTACTAACTTATTTGGATTTTTCTTCTCGCAGATGAGAGATACACTCATTTGCAATTTATGGAGCTTCGCCAAAGACGTTCATGAATGAAATATTTTTTTGATTGTTAAAAGAAAATATTTACAGATGAGGAAGTAATTTTACACATTTATTAGATTGACATAAAAGTAAAATACACCAGTTTTTGTTCACATCCAGGAGAAACAAGACATGTTAATTTTAAATCATTTTTTCATAAAATAAGTTGTCCAGATTCCAGTATGGCATGAGAAAATAAACATGTATTATTCCCGTTGCTATCCAGAAAAATAAACTCGATAGAACTACAAAACTGTCTTATATAATAAATTGGGTAAACAATAATAGAGAATTGAATAATATTTATACCATTCATCTCAATGAACCAAACTAGAATATTTGGATCTATTAAAGTACATATATATCCAAACAATAATATACTCTTTCACTGAAACTTAATACAATTTACCCTTCTTTTTTATCCAACTGTCTGTCCTAATTACTCTTTTAATTTATATGACCATTTAGGTTAGCTACCCATTATAATTTGTAGTTTTGTGAAAATAAGGTACCCATTTTGATATATACGAATGTGCTAGTGAGGTACTCAATTTATTTTATAAGACAATCTGAAAGACAACTCATTGGTGTTCCTTCTATGAGGCTTATGTTGTTGGTCTACATAAACCTTCATTTGCAACAAAGAACTCGTATAGTTTGGTCTTCCAGTGTAGAGATCGAAAGATAAGGCCTAGATTTTTAATGGAAAATTTCTTGTTTGGTCCTAGGCCTATATACTTATTTATAGTAGGGTGCAACCGGAATTTTTTTTTATCCGGAGGTCCAAAATTAATTAAAACATGGAAATGTCCATAATGCCCATTACTATCAAACGTGTGTGTCTACACTGCTTACAAATTTGAGTACATATCTGGTACACTGCTTAAAAATTCGAGTACATATTTGCTACACTGTTTACAAATTTGAGTACATATCTGTCTGAGTACATATCTGTCGTACTACTTACAAATCCGATTATATATCTGAATGCTTACAAATTCGAGTACATATTTGCTGCACTGCTTCCAGGTAGAGTACAAATCTGTAAGAATCAATGATAAATAAATTAGAAAACGTATTACATCACATACATTGTAGGATCATACAATGTAGCAACCCAACCTTCTATGTTCCTCCAAATCCATTTGCAGCACACCTTCTTTCAAACACACGTCACAACCAATTTGTAACTTCATCAAGACCACCACCAATTTCACAAGCTTGCAAATCTGAACCAACAACAACTCCTGTTCCTATCATTCAAAATCTGTCATTTCTTGCAATAAGTTCTGAATTGCAGCTCCAGATCATCTCCATATCCAATTCCAGTACTGAATCAAACGTAACAAAGAGCATCTATTTCAGTATTTCATATACGTACTGAATCAAACATAACAAGGAGCACTTCCTATCAGTATGCGATATATGTACTGAAGATTCATGAACTACAAATCAACAGTATGACAACAACAGGTGACAGATCTATGAAAAATAAGAGAATCGAAAGACATATTACAGTATTTCACATAAGTACTGAATGGTAAGACTAAAAAAGGAGCAAAAACACAGCAAATAGCACTTCCTATCAGTATTATACATACATACTCATGGATCGAACCAAAAAAATTGGAAAAACTTCAAAGAAAACAAAATTAGAAGAGTTTTGTATCAGTACGCCATATATGTACCGTCAATTCATACACGAAAAACAACTATAACAAACCTAAAAAATGTTATAATGTTGAACCAATGATAAATCACAAATAACCGCTACAGTTTTAGTTACCTGTAACCCTGGGAAAACAGCATTGTTAATCGCAAATTCCATATCAACCCAAAGAACAGGATCTTTCTTGAAGAAAATCATGCCACCTCTGGGACCTCGTAATGACTGCAAATTGAAACAGAAGACATAGTAAACAACATGACCCTTGAACCTAAACCAATAAAAACAAATGCTGCTTGTGTTGGTGTCAGTAGTTGCAGTCTTGCAGACTTCATGAATGTGACTAGGTGTACCTTGTGAGTGGTGGTTGTTACAACATCACAGTATTCAAATGGGTCGGAAAGTACAGATGCAGTAACGAGACCACTTATGTGAGCCATATCCATCATGAGAAAAGCCCCAACAGAATCTGCAATATTCAAGAAACATAGCAGGAAAGGGAATTAGGTGTGCGTAATGGGTTAACTAGTTTGATTCTCTGATCACTAAGAATAACAACTGTTGACAATCAAAATATATGTGTATACCTTTCTCATTCGAGGATAATCGAAATCACGAGGATAAGCACTAGCACCAACAATGATGAGTTTTGGTCGAAAGAGAGTGGCAGTTTTCTCAAGCATATCATAATCAATAAGGCCTGCAAGTGAATTTGGTAATGAATGCAAATTATCAACGAATTATAAATGAACAACAATAGACCACATAGTCATTACACAATATAAGAATGCAGAGCAGCACCTGTTGATTCATCAAGAAGGTAGGGCATCGATTCAAAATAAATCGAAGTCCCAGATACCCGTCTTTTAGGAGTCATAAATCCATGTGACAAGTGACCTCCATGAGGAAGATCCAGACCCTGTGCCAGTTACATGAACAAAGCCCTTTGTTGACAAAGTGTCTCTAGCTCATCAATGTACTCATTGCCACCATAATACCTACATTGCAGAATGAAATGATAAAATGCATTTCAATACAAATACAGGGAAAAATACAACATTAAGCACCATCTTTACCTTTTACCAGAAAGCCCTTCTGAATACTTGTTTGTGAGACAAGAACCCACAGCTTCCATCACTGCGCGAGATGTAAAATTCTCTGAAGCAATGAGCTCCAAGCTGTTAAACTGACGATTCTTCTCACTATCAATTATTGAACGTACTTCAGGGTCTGCCTAACTTGAGAAGGTAATCTATCCGCAGTAGTAGTACCCAACTTGGGAAAAAAGTTGAAGAACCTTTAGTAAAAAGATTGGGTTGTTGTACAGCAGCACCCATTATTGCAGCTCCACTGTATGCCTGCATCTACTTCACTTCTCCTTAAACATAACAAGGAGCACTTCCTGTCAGTATGCGATATATGTACTGAAGATTCATGAACTACAAATCAACAGTATGACAACAACAGGTGACAGATCTATGAAAAATAAGAGAATCGAAAGACATATTACAGTATTTCACATAAGTACTGAAGGGTAAGACTAAAAAAGGAGCAAAAACACAGCAAAGTCAGCAATCACAGGCACTTCGACACCATTCTCAACATAAGTGATGATAATCTCAGAAGGGTTCAAGGTTCTCCAGTTTTCACAAATAAGAAATTTCAAGTCATCAATACTAGACTTAAAAGTAACCAGGTGAGCAAAATGATGATGATTATAATAAATGTATGCATAGCAGTAGGTATTTGGATTGGAACACTCTGCATCAGACATGTTTTGAACCTGCAAATGTCACAAAGATGTAACAGTATTAAAATACAGTATTTCACATACGTACTGATGGGTCAAACTAAAAAAAGTGAGAGATCTATGCAAGAAACAGAATCTAAGAGCAGTTTCTATGAGTATGCCATATATGTACTGCAGATTCATGAACCACAAAATCAACTGCATGACAAAGAATAATTAAGAATCTATGAGAAACAGCAGAATCGAAGCACGTAATACGGTATTTCACATACGTACTGATGGGTCAAACTAAAAAAAGTGAAAGATCTATGCAAGAAACAGAATCCAAGAGCATAAACAATGAGTATGTCATATATGTACTGCTGGATACGATCTGAAAGTGAAAACAAACCTGATTTTGAAAAGAAAACAGAAATATAATCAAATCGAACTAAAATAAGCTAAAAACTTAACAATCTAACCAAATAACTGAATAAATACGAACAAGATTCATAAAAAAACAAACAGAACACAACCGATCTCCATGATCCAAAATTCAAATCTTATAATGATTCAAAAACTGTAGCAGAAACAATGAGTATGTCATATATGTACTGCTGGATAATACGATCTGAAAGTGAAAACAAAACTGATTTTGAAAAGAAAACAGAAAGATAATCAAATCGAAAGCTAAAATAAACTAAAAACTTAACAATCTAACCAAATAACTGAATAAAAACGAACAAGAATCATGAAAAAAAACAGAACACAACCTATCTCCATTAAACTGTAGCAGAAAGAAGAAAACGAAAAGATTAAGCGACATACCTGTTAAAAATCGCAGAAGAAATCTTCAGAAACCCTAGTCCCAAATCCAGAAGAAGAAAGAGAGCAGAATTTTCCCAAGAATAATCGGCTGAATTTTTTTTTAAAAACTTTGAAATAGACTGCTTTAATATATGTAGGATTGGAAGGGTAGTTTAGGTATTTAGAAATTTCGCACAATTTGTCCCGCACGTGTACAGGACCTGGGCTTAAAAAATTTGGTCCATTTTCATGTTTTCTCTTAATTATGAACCTCTGATTAGTGGGTTTTAATGGGTGGACCTGCCACTAACTAAGAACACTATAATGGTACCTATTGGTAATTCCTACATTTTTAATCACCATAATAATGAATATGAAATAAAAAATAAATATTCCATAATAATACTGAATAATTTTATATATGATACGTTTTTTTACATTAAACCAAATAGAAATTCCAGAATATGAGGACCATAGCGCCAAAAATAAGGCCGCACATACAAACACACTACAACACCCACAAAACGACTATACCTTCTACAATCCGAGATAATGGTGAGATCATCTCGGCTTAACACATACATAAGATAAGAGAAAGCATTGATCACATTTTTACAATCGCCCTCCACCACGATTTGAGAAAGGCCCAACTATGAAGTTGCGGCAATCAAATACCGGCGTTAAGAAAGAGCCAACACTTCAGCTTGTTTAGTAGTTGAAGCACAAACTTCATTACTGCTCACGACGCCATGAAGAATTCCTTGCATCGTTTCTCAAAATTAAACTAATACCAGCTATATTAGTTATCGAGTCAAACGCAATACCAAAATTAAGATTAACCCATGAGGATAGTGGTGTTAACCAATGCACCAGAGGCTTAATATGCCTAAATGAATGCAGCTGAGAGCCATAAGGGCCTGAGTTACATTAATGTTACTTCTTACTCAATCAAGATACATACATACAGTACATAACCAAATTAAATTCATGATATTAAATATTAACAAAGCAGTTGATCATGGATTTTAAATTTTGGTGTTGTGGTTTGAACTTAAAACGCTTTACCCAAGTATTTTAATCCTACAGGATTGTTTAGGTACCTAGTAAATATTATACTACCCTTAAAGTGTGTTACCCGTAATAATTTTAGTAAATGTTATACTACCCTTAACCCAATTTGTTTTCTTGGTTTCTGCTAATGTTTCAATTCTAAAAATGTGGATGTCATCTCAAACTAGTTTACTGAAAAGGGGAAGGGACTCGAGTTTTAGGAAACAGGTCTCCAATTTGTTGTTTTATGGCATGTAACATGTTGGAAGCACATCCTTACAAAGTTGTTGAGCAATTAAACCCTGACCCTGCAACAACAAAGTTTTTCCAGCCTACCTTAGTGTTCTAGTAATACTCGCTGCCCAAATAAAGTGAGCTAGTTTTAAGAGATACCCCAAGTGCCTACAGGAGGGCAAAGGAAATCTTTGTTTCAATAATTAAGCAGGAGAGGCACAAGATATGTCATTATGAGAGGCAGTTAAGTGCATCAAACAACTTAAGATACAACATATCAGAGTAAGACAGCAATTAAGTGTCTTGAATGAAACCTATGCAGATATATGCTAGCAAGCTCGTATTTGCAGTTAAATGCCAAACAGATTTTTTCAAATTTCAAACATGTGATTTCATCTTTAGGTTTAGATCAGAATACATGCTTGCTGATGCTCTCACCAAAACAAAACAAAGCACTGGCATCTAGAGTCTACATGACCGGATTATATACTAAGAAATGAATTTGAACCAGTATGTCCATCAGATTACTAGAGCCAAATCCTCCAACGAAGAACTGATACTCCAACTCAATGAGCACATATTAGGCCTACAAACTTTATTACCAGTAATACAAATTCATCACCACTAAAAATAACCAAAGGTATCATCGATTTCCCTTTCGATCAAATTGACATCCCGAGCTAGTAACAACTTCAAAATCATCAAAATCATAATACAGCTCTTACCTCTTATCTCTCAATAGTGAACATAAGCTATTTTGCTAGATTAAAACAAAGATAAATAGAAAAATAATGTATAAATGAACAGAAACGAAGAAATGGGTACCTGGAATGATTTGCTAACGTACAACTCACATTTACTCAGAGGCCAAAAAATATTTCGGAGCAATAGTAGTCGCAGCAGTGACTAGGACAAGTAGTACGCAAGAAGAAATAGCGAATAAAAGAAATAAGTAGAGAGACACGGCTACTTGATAGAGAGCAGGTGAGAGAACAAATTGAAAGGAAATAATACAAAAAAATACAGAATTCAAATACCATCAAATTTAAACACAAATTCAAAATTTACTTCATTGTTAACATGAAACTGGCAATACAATTCAAACATAAAAACATAGGATAATCCATTAATAACCCAGATTACAGTTCTCAAAACCCCCAAAACCCAAAACAAGAAATACACACAATTCATGCTAAAATTAATTTAAAGATCATCGTTCATTCTCAAATACTCACCAATATCACTCTGATGAAGAACAACGATACCATTAGGGTTCAACTTCCTACAATCTTGAGTACTTTTAGCTGATATCCAAAACCCTAAAGGCATTGGCATCTACAGTCTACAGAATCTTGGTATGACCCCCCATCTGTGATTTTTGATTTCCTAAGCAAAATCAGAACCTTCTAGCTCTTTTCGAATCTGGGTAGTATTTTTACACACGAGTTAGCGTTTGCTTTCCTACAACTCCAATATACAATTCAGTTCCCTCACCTTCAACTATTATGAGGATATGAACCCAATGAATTCACAGGAGAACCACGGGAATTTAGGTTTTTGACAGTAAAAAGAGGGTTATGGTTTCAAACACAAAAAAAATCCAATTACAATCACCTGAAAAATTAAATAGAAGTACATACCTATACGTCTAGATTTGATGAATTCATATCCACCCGTCTCTGATTCTATGCAAAGTTACATAAGAGGGAAAAGAGGAGAAACTGAAACTGAGATTGGGATTATAGGGAAGCTACGGGATAGGAACTGGAACTCAACCCATTTAAACTAACCTAACCCAACCACTGTAACTAACTGACTAGGGAAGGGTATATTAGGTAGGAACTGGAACGGATCAGTGGGTTAGTTGGAGTGAGTTAGACGCGCACATTGTTGATAGGTTTTAAGCGAGTCCGACTGTCAGAGAACCTTTCCGTGAAATACTAAATATCCGCAAGGTTCGCTCTAAAAATTAAGGGCTTAAATGCCGGTGACTTTTGACGTCCATTCCACCTAATCCTATAATTTACTCATCCTTTACAATATAGTTCATTTTCTGAAAAATGAAGGTTAAAGTAGAAAGTGAAATTGAATGACATGTTACGTAAAACATCATTGTGGGGTGGCCCACCGTATGCCGGTTCAAGAATAATCTAGGCTCACTTACCGACCTACTTACAGATAAGTATCTACAAGTTTATCTTGTAAAGGATTAGTCAGACTAATCTTAGTCCTCAAGGTTTAGTCATAATTTGATGTAAACACTTGTCCCCATACGTGGCTTTAATTGTATCATTAGTTGGATATTTTGTTAGGCTATAAATAGCCGACCCCTTTATATAACTAACACACAGAGAAAGAAATGTATACTAAGAAAGAAGAAATGAAAAGGGAAACGAAAGTCCCATTCCTCCCATATAACTTTTCATGTTATTTGTATATTACCCATTTAGTGAACTAACTAGATAGTCAAGTCTCCGTCTATCTTCTCATCATCTTACGTTTAAGATGAGCTATAAGTGTTTGTCGGTCGATTTGAATATCATGCAACACGTCATCAGCACGAAATCGCTCTCGGACAGATGCTCAGATACATATGGAACGATGTGCTATCCGCTCAAATCTCCAAACGAAGAAGATGGAGAAATGATAGCATAAAGAAGACAGACAAACACTTCTTCTCTCTGCTTAATTTATTTTCTTCATTATATATATAGTCTTGTCTAATTTTGTACTCACATGATTGTTATTTTGGTGAGTGTAGGTCTTGCAGGACACCATTTAATCATGCGTGGGTAGGCTGCTCCCCAAATCATATTTCTACCATGAGTTCGATAAACGACCGAACCAAGGCTAATTTGTTTCTTTCCTAATTAAGATATCAACCAAGAGTTGATATTTGTGGGTAAGTTAATTAATTAGCGGAATTGTATATCAACGGTGAGTTCATATACTCATAGTGGATAATTACTTGTCTCGTTGCTTTTTTTCTCTATTTTTGGTACTCAGAGTTTTAATGTAATGAGAGCGAAGAATCCTTGCATCCCACAGGGGTAGCACAAATTTAAATTTTCTTCGCTCACCTGAAGTTGGAATATTACGCGACACGATATGGATATTGGATGGTGCTGGTTAGCTAATCGGTCCCAGAAATGATCCGGTACAAATGCTAGCCGGATTTTATCAGTGGTCCCTGAAGTGAAATGTAAATGATATTTAAGAAATTTTTCCACAAAGACTATATCCATGTGCAGTCTTGGAAATTAATATTTCGTCGACCCTGAAGGTGACGAAAATGGAGATTTGTTATTTCCTTTAAGTACCATATATATGTTTATGTTTCCTTTTGCTTTTAAGTTCTGTTTATTTTATTTCCTTGTTTTGTAAATAATGGATTATCGAAGTAATCCATGAGACGTTGTCGATTCCAGAAGCAGTCCAACATGTAATCTGTGGTTTATGTGGTAATCCATATTAGGCTCCAAAAGTGGTCCATGGATTTCAGGAATAAGCCATAAAATTTTGGGTTCCCGAAGTAGCCCATGGTTACCAAATGTTTTTGTTGATTACTTTACTATTTTTCTCTCGTCTATCTTTACCAAAGGATATGGATTCCAGAAGTAATCTATCCAGTAAAGATATGTATGATGGAGATATGTGTCTCAAAGACAGCGGAACAACAAACACGAATTTCCGAACCATTTTATAACCTTGTAGAGGTTTCTGGAAATGTGAAAAATATCATTTCAGGTTCGAATAGTATGATAGACATCTGCAGAAGAGTGTGTATCATTTTATATGGTGGTGTAGTATTTGCCTTATATTCTATCAGGTTCCAGAAGAATCTGTTGAGTTTTAGAAATATTTGGTATTACCACCTTGAAATAATAAATGAGCATTTTTATGGAGTATTTTGTTACTTCATTTGTTTTTGTGCCAGAAGCACGTTTAGAGAAGCTTGAGGCTCTCTCTTTTATGGGATGTGCCATATGAAAATTCTATCCGTAGAATCTCACAGTGTCATTAGCCAGAAGCTTAATGACCTCGATTTTTCATGCTCATGCATGGTCGTTATGGACACCAAAGTTCTACCAAGATGAGTAGACGATTCAAAATGCTCATGGAAATCCTTTACAAAACTTAAAGCTTCCATTATATGAGGATCTAAATTGTGTTGTTCGTCCCTGAGACAATTAGTTGTTAAATTGCATTAACATTAACATTATGGTAACCCGTTGCTGAAACACCAACTTTAATCCCTAGAAAGGATTCAAGGTGGCATATGCAGGACTTATTCACCCTGCAGTATGGACAATTATTTCAATACTTTATCGTATTGATAGACACATCTACTAGATGGTCTCTTGTTATATTAACACGTGATGTTAGATTTTGCCAAACTGTTTGTGCAAATCTTGTGGTTGCGTATCCATTTTTGGACTTTCCAACTAAGTCCATTTATTTTGGTGGTAAATTTATAGGCTTTTGATGCTTTGTCTTCAGTTGGTATTATATCGAGCATATAGTTAGCACATGTGCGCACTCGCCATGGTCTAGTTGAGTTCTTTGCTTAAGCATCTTTAGTTTATTGCTCGACCAACTATTTACTATCAATTATGTCTTGCAAAGCAACCTTACAATTTACGTGTTTGGTCCATAACGTCACCTAGCTATATATGTTGGTTTCGATTCATAAGACATTTAAAACCGTGTGTTGGTAATGTCTTATTGAAGATGAGATTGTATTCCCTCCGTTAGGGGGAGGAAGTAAGCCGCCAAAAAGGAAAGGCGTGAAATGTCTCATCTCTTGTCGAGCCTGCGGCTGTTTTTGGGATTCTTATTGTGTGGTTTAATTAACACCCAGAAACTATCATGAGCAGAATTGTCTTCGAAAATCAGGTAATTATGGAACCAGAAGTTTTCAGAAATGAGATAGTAATATTTCTGCCATGACCAGAAAGACGAAGATGCCACCAGAAGTTGGCATGACAATCCGCCACCAGAAGTTGGCGTGACCAAGGTTGATAACTTTCAAGATTCTTCCACATTAATCAGGGGGAGAAAAGTCACCACAAGAGGATGGTGCGAATTATGTTGATAACCTAAAAAGGTTCTCCCGCCTTAATGAGGGGGAGAAAGACTGTCGTTTGAAGATGGCACGTATTATGTCGACAAATTTAAAGGCTTTCCTTTGAATCCATGGATATGACATGCATCACCTAAGGGTTGCAGTAAGAGATGCCGACAATCAAATAGGTTATCTGATTAAGCCTTATCCTGATCAAAGAAAGTTCGGTTGCCACAAGATTCGGCGTGAAACATCTCATTTGTTTTTATCACACCAAGATATTGGATGTAATTGAGGTGTTGGAGATTACTCATGACCAAAACAAATAACTGCAGTAGATCTGGAAAAATATTGTTTGTCACTTGCTTGAGGATGCAGACACGAGAAGTTGTCACAGCAGGTTAAATCATGCATCTCGCAATGACCAAGTCGTGTGTTAAAACACGCTTGAGGCCTGAATAACTGCCTCGTATATGCCTCTTAAAGGAGAGTCCAATCACTTTTCTAATATGTAGTGCTCTTGAAGAGAGACTACAGATAGTGCTCGTGGAGACTATCGGAATATGATCCACACTCTCTAAGCTTATACCTCATTAAAAATGAGAAAAGGATAATGCCCCTGAAGTGGCGCTGGTACCAGTCTGTGAAACTTTTGTTAAGTATGCATGCATTAGAGAAATGTGTGGGATCTATATAGTTGTCGATTATATATTTACAATGGTGTTTATGTACCCCTCTGCAGAGGAACATCGACATCGTGATTGGTAGGCATATAGTTTATTCCCCTCAAAATAAGGTAGAGGATGGAATCTCTCCAAAAAGCGCAAAAGATCGGATCCGACTCACACTGTAAAAATCATGAGGCATGAATATTACAGGTTGGTGTTTGAGATGAAGCGCATAGAAAGTAATATAATCGTTCAAGGTGCGATTTAAGGGTTTTTCCTGCTGAACCCCCCAGGATTGACTTTGTAAAACGAACAACATTCTCCTAATATAGATGTACCTTAGCGTGGTAGTCCATGAAGGACTCATATTGCATCTTGTTATGACTAGTGAATGTAATGAATCCCTGAAGGATTCGAGTTTCCAACTCAGAAAGCCACCTGACTTTTTGAACTATGTCAGGCTTGAAATCAAGTCATAATCACCAGTTAGAAGTGGAGAATTTTGTGAACAATCCTTTGTGTGTTTTGAGTTGTTGAAGAATGACTAAATTCCGGATAAGTTGATGATATCATCCTTGGCCTCTTAACGAGCACTTAATAGCGCTAAAATCCACGCTTGAACTAAATTTTGAGATCTCGTCGAAATTAAAATATTTCTCGGCCAGAAGTTCGAGAGTATGCTAGCACAAACTAAAGTATCTAATTTTTGATACTAGTAATAATTATTGTGCTACTAACATTAGCACCATTACTATGTGATTCCCAAAAGTGGGAAGTGATTGATCCATCTGATACGTACGTAGAAACAATACTTTATGGTCTAGAAGTGCCATATACGAATATAATGTATACATTATCTTGTTGTGTTTTAACTTTTGTTTTGAAGGTTACACTTTTAGAGGTTGAAATTGATTCTACGGTGTTTATGAGTTTACAAAAGCCCTTTCATTGTTATGCCTGAAGTTAAAGCGGAAACCTGAATTTGGTGTGCAATGATGGAGGATTTAAATGCGATGTGTACATTGCTAGTGGTGCACTCGGCGCAAGACCTGCAGTCAATCCTCCATAAACTGCAAATGGTAAAGCAGTTTTCGGAAGGCTATACAATATTTGCACCACCAATCTCTTTAAGAAGTCATGCTTCAGGGGGAGTAAACTCGTAGAATCATAGGCTGGACTTAAACGCGCTGTACACTTTTTCCTTCACTAAGGTTTTGTCCCAATGAGTTTTCCTTGTCAAGGTTTTAACGAGGCAGCATATGCGTGTCCAGCAACATTATCAGGCGACATCTGTTGTACTCTTTTCCTCTGGTATGGTTTTGTCCCACGGGGTTTTTCAGACGAGGTTTTTAATGAGGAAACATTTGCATCGACGTCGACATTACTTTGAATTTTTAGGCGCTAAGGTTTTGTCCCAAGTGGTTTTCTTGACGCATGCGTGTAGGTTTTGTCCCAAGCGGTTTTCCTAACGCAATTTGTTGGAGGAAGTATTTCCTGGCACTCAGGTTTTTGTCCCAAGTGGTTTTTTCCTGATGCAATTTTGACGGATGTCAATGACGATGACAAATCTCACTCCAAGTTCAGGTTTTTCCTCAATGGTTTTCCTGAAACAGTTTCGGCGACGGGAGAGAACGTATGACTATCATCATCACTTTAAAGCTCCAAGAGTTGTACTCTTTTTCCTTCGGCCAGTTTTTATTCCAGACGGATTTCTGGCAAGGTTTTAATGAGGCAACGGATTTGTTCGGATTTTGTCCCATCAGATTTTACCAGCAAAGCTTTAACAAGGCACTGTTGTTGTTTTTTTGAATGGTGGTCCAAGGGGGAGTGTTACGTAAAACATCATTGTGGGGTGACCCACCGTATGCCGTTTAAAGAATAGTCTAGGCTCACTTACCGACCTACTTACAGATAAGTATCTACAAGTTTATTTTGTAAAGGATTAGCCGGACTAATCTTAGTCCTCAAGGTTTAGTCATAATTTGATGTAAACACTTGTCCCCGTACGTGTTAATGCATTTACCCGTTTACATTCCCATCTTAAATGTTCCTATATCATTACAATGTCTTTATGAAATGACATCAACAAAGACCATTACTATAATCACTGAGACATGGTAACACTGTTCCGAAGCCTAATTTAGTTGAATTTGGAAAAATGACACCCTGTGATTGTGGCGTTGCAATTACTGTTCGAAAACAGTAAAAAGGTGTAAGAATTGAGTGATAATTGATGAAGCAACGGTGTACAAACTTGATAGGTACATTTGAGAAGATTATTCGTAACTTGATAGGTACACCCTATGTAAGCCCTTCCACAATCTCTGAATATTGTTTGAATTAATTATGTGAACAAAGATCAATCAAAAAATTCAACAACTTTTCAACAAAATATAATCCCTAAATATTATCTATCTATATGTGCTTGAAATTAGAAAAGAAGAGGAAATAAACAGAAATTACTGAGATAAATTTTCCGATTAACATTTAAGACTCAAAGAGTACAAGAGATTCATGAGGCAAACGGAAAAACAAAATAGTCCCCCGAAAACAGATTAGAAATTTTCATTCAAAAAAAAAAAATAAAAAAGAAAATAGAAACCGGAAAAAAATTCACAAAATTAGTTAAAAAGATCAAAATCAACAATTCCTGGGTGAAAAGGATAGTTAGATTTTGATACTGTTTAAATGGACAAAAATGTAAAAATAGACGGGATGTAAACAGTTTCATCCTACCCATTTTCAAATACTTTTTCTTATTTTTAATTTACATCAGGATGCATCCAGTTTCATCCTTGCTATTTTTTAAGTTTAAGTCATGATGAATCCAGTTTTATCCTTGCTATTTTTTTTGTGTCCATTTCACCAAAACTATTTTTTACTCGTCCATTTGAACCGTGTTTTAAAAATATTTGGACAAATGACCCATTTTTCGAAAAAAATTACCGAATTTAGAAGATTCGTAAATAAGTCCCCAAATATTTTTATCAATTTAACTTTTGTCCAAAATATTTGTGTAGTTTCATCATTAAGTCCTTAAATACATTTTATTTTTAAGAATACCCCCTATGTCAAACAAGGCTTTTGCTGCTCCTTGGCCTTGCTTCCCCCAAGTGGGCCTTTCTCTGATTACTCTATGGGTCGGCCCTGGGTTGATTATGTGGATACATATTACGTATTTTTAAATAATTTTTTACCACCTTAGTTTAAGTCAAGATATATCCAGGTTAGGGGTGTGTGACGGACGGACGGTTGTGGATAAAGGGTCACTCGCGTCCAATCCGTCAAAGTTGCGGATTTGAAAAATCCAACCATGTCCGGCCCAATCATCCGCGGATCAACGGATGATACGGACCGGATGCGGATTAACCGCGAATTTAGTCAAGAAAAAGAAAAAAAAAGTAAAACAAACTAAAATACCGAGTTCAAAAACTAAAATACCAAGTTCAAAAATACCAACTTCCAATATTATCCTATGAATTAACACCTTCGTCGAGTCTTTCTGTCCATCAGGAAAGGTACGAGCTTTTTTAAAAAAAAAACTTCTAAAAGTTTAGATAGTGCCTGAATTTTGTTATCTTATGAATACTGGAAGACCTGGTTAGATTAGGATTCTGTTTTCCATATCCATTAAAATTGCTGTCTATATATATGTATGAATATGCACATACATCTCCTCTCCATTGTTTTCCACAAAAACGTAGATCACTCAATTATTTTGAATAAGTAAAATTTTTTCTCAACATATGTTGTCAGATATATCAATAAGTATTTTCTGAAACTTAGGTGCTTGGGTATTTCTTATAGCGGTCCTCTATATCACATTTAACCACTGCACACGTTGGTGTTGTTGTGGTGGAAGGCCAAGCTATGATATCGAGAACCCATCACTGCCACCACCTTCACATACGCGCAAAAAGCAACAATGTTCGATTTCTCATCATCATCGCCATGGTTCAAATCCAACACATATTAATCCTTGTGATATGCAACAACATATCAGGATAGTAGCTAACAAGAGTGTTAACGAATATCATTTCGAAGTATCAAGCAGAGAGATTGCCACTACAAAATCTCATCCTAGAAGCAGCGGCAGTTTGCAATTAGCTTCCTTGCAGGTCTCTCAACAGATAACCCCGCCTTCGGAATATCGACACTCAGAAAGAAAAACACCAAGTTCGAAAATACCAACTTCCAATATTATACTTAGTAATTTTATTAAATTCCCTTACTACCCTACGGTCCGGGTGAATCCGCGGATTTACAGAACCAACCGCAAACAAACCGCTAAACCTTGCGGATTTGAGAACTCACCCGTGTCCGGCCCATAGATTCTTGTGGATTGGTTTTCACCCGCAATTTTACGGACGGTTGCCGGTGAAATTCGCGGTTTCGATTTTTCTGCACACCCCTAATCCAGGTACATCTTAACTATTTGTATAGTAATTTCCATACCTTATTTTAACCCGGAGTACATCCTACCGATTTTCAAATTTGATTTTAAGTCATGATGTATCCAAGTTTAGGTAGTTTTCAAAATAGAAAAAAAACAAAAAAAAAAAACAAATTGATATCAATAATAGGTCTTATTTTGGGATTATCTCAAACCCGTTCTAAATATATAAATTTCACTAGACTTATATTTCGAAGATTATTATTTTTTTTAAGATTGATATAAAATTGGGGATAGAAAAGGATAAAATAGATAAAAATCGAGGTGCATAAATACATGTGATTTTTGACGTCCATTCTACCTAACCCTCTATAATTTACTCGCCCTCTACAATCAAATTAGATACTCCTTTGGGCATATAGTCCTATAATTTTCTGAAAGAAAAGAAGATTAAAGTAGAAATGAAACTGAGCGTACGACAGACAAGAACCGGCACACCGTTTGCCTGGAAAAGCTAAGGGTGGACCAACATTGATTGACCAATTGTGGACTATCAAAATTTAGCCATTGATTGTTATTGGTCAATCAATGTTGGTCCACCCAATTTGTCTACCCCTAGCACCAATGTTTATGCCTTAAGGTCTACCCTGTTTGTGCCATTTGGGGTCTCTACTAACTTCTTTTAAATATTTGTCCTGAGAATGTTGGATATGGAGGAGGCTATACCTCTACGTAACTGGACTTGCCAAATTGCATCTGGAGTTTGACACCCTCCGCAAAACATTCCTCACAAAGTAGCACAACATGTTAATGCATTTACCCGTTTACGTTCCCATCTAAGATGTTCCTAAATCATTACGATGTCTTTATGAAATGACAACAACAAAGACCAGTGCTGTAATCACTGAGACATGATAACACTGTTCTGAAGCCCCCATTTAGTTGAATTTGGAAAAATGACACCCTGTGATTGTGGCGTTGCAATGACTGTTCCAAAACAGTAAAAAAGGTGAAAGAAATGAGTGAAAATTGATGAAGCAACGGTGTACAAACTTGATAGGTACATTTGAGAAGATTATTCGAAATTGATGAGGGTGGGGGAGGACATAAAGTTTGAAGTGATATTACACTATTAATTACTATAGTATTCTAATCTGATAGGAATCCTAGTAAAGTGGACCCCTAGCACTAAAGCTACCATCAACCAGTTTTATTGATCCCATGTACAAAACAAGGAGGGCTAATGATTAAAAAGGTCATTAATGTGCGAACGTTTATTGAGGTGGATGACGCCCATTCTTGGATTTGCCATCGTCTCTGCAATTATAATTTGGGTTCGTTTTGTTCCTTAACATTGATTTAGAGCAAGTCTTACGGTGGAATCCAAATCATTAAGTGTGGAAAAATTATGAAATGTCTAATCTGGCTTTCAAGTTGGGGTCTTTCACAAAAAATCCAAGCAAAGTTCAACGGTTTCGCGGAATCCATCTGAACGCCAATAAGAATAGCGTTAAACGCAATTAAGAATGAAGCTAAAAAAACGCAATTAAGAATTGCGTCTTTTTTTATCCGTAGATTTAAAATGAGTTGTTGAAATCTGACGGCCGAAAAAAAAGCTTCATTCTTAATTGCATTTTTTTAGTTCCATTCTTAATTGGGTTTTTTTATCCGTAGATTTAAAATGAGTTGTTGAAATCTAACGGCTGAAAAAAAAGCTCCATTCTTAATTGCGTTTTTTTAGCTCCATTAAGAATAACGTTTCTACTATTCCACCATTACACTTGCACTTCCGTCCACAGTTCCAAATGCTGATGTGGCGTGGAAGATGGATGGATTCCACCATAAGACTTGCTCTTAAGTAGTGTGATCATAGGTTGTAGAATGACAAATATAAACCTTAAGTTGTTCCTACAATTTTGTGACAGTGTGGAGAAATGGCCCCTGTCGAGGTTTAATATTTGGCCGACCCAAAGGGAGGCGTTCTATGTGATGGAAAAATTGCACTTTGTATGTCACAAAGAATGTGCAAAAAATAATATAAAATCAGTTTTTTTCTTCACAATTTCATAAAATTGAGAATTTTTTTTAGAGGTTATCAATCTAATTGCTCAACGATTTCGATCGAATGCAATGATACTAACGATTTTCGGATTCTGAATTATCCAAGACATCCATTGAATCGATCTATTTCTTCACCCATTTGAAAGAAGAAGAATAAAAAAGAAAAAAAACACTTCATTGTCATCTTCTGATCCTTCTTACTCCGATTCAATTTTTTTATCTTTAATTACAAGATTTGTGTTTCTTCATCTAATGGATTAGTTGCTTTTTTCACATCTACATCATACAAGAAATTATGTTTCCAATCTTTACATTTCCTACTCAAAATTTGAAAACAATGGTGGTTGTTGTTGCTGGTTCAATAAGGAGTGTTTAGAGTTTGTGAGTAATAAGGATTACTAGGTTTGCTGAAAACCCAAATTTGCATGCTAAAGGATTGTAGGGAAAGACATATACAAGATGCAAAACAAACATCAAACTGATTGATCCACCACTAGTTTCACGTCTTCAAGGTATTCGACTAAAAGTACCAAAAGAACAAGCAGTGCTTAGTTTCCATCTCTCGACCTTGCAGTACCAGTTCTCTCGACTACTTGAATTGAGGATGTCAAAGCTTGCAATGTTGAAGTCATTTTGTGAGCCATCTAGATTTACACCAAACAACATGGATTATAGGGTTGTAGTTGCACCGCTAGTATTAATAGAACTAGCTACATCGATATTCACTAGATAATTTCATTGACTCATAATGCCCTAAAACCACGATCCATGTTTCAGATAACAACAAAAAATAACCATATCATCTTCGATCTCGTTTCAAATTAGAGAGAAAATTAAAAAAACTTAACAGAGTAATAGAGAAGATTAAAAAAACCTAACAGAGTAATAAAGAAGATTCTTCTCAGTTCTTTCTTCATTTTGTGAAAGACGATCAAAGATTCTTCTCAGGTTCTGATTCACCATCTATGGACATATCAGATATATGAATTTATATTTGTGGCTTTAGTGCATCTCAAATTAAATTTCCTTATCTTCATTCTTTATTCTATATAAACCTCAAATGGATAAGAGTTGAATTTATGAAAATATGACTGAGTTTTTGTACCATAGGGGAGTCTTAAACTTCATTGAGTTGCGCTTCAACAAACAAAACTAGCTAGGGTTAGATACAGTTCCATGTCCATATGTACTGTGTACAACTAAATTTGTTTAAGATATGAAAGGAGATGCATATATATCTCTTCTGGAATGAGTTCATAAAAGGGTACATCCATTGGATGCACCATGAGGAGTAAGATTTTAATGAACCTAGTGGTCATATGGGTACTACAATACTTGATCATCAGTTTGAAAGATACAACTTTAAGGGGTTTGCAGCTAATCTTGAGAGGTATGTGAAAAAGTGGGGGTACAACAACCTCACCCAATATTTTGCTTAGCAATCTGTATGGGCTAACTCCAATACACTTTCAAGAGAATCAACTAGACATTCAGACTCAATCTTACGAAAAGTACATCAAAGAGTTATATCTCAATTTCTCGACTCAATAATCACTCAAACAAATAGGAATTTGCGAGTCTAATCGAATTCAAGAGAAATCACTTGAACAGTTCAAAAACCAATGTTCAAGGATCAATCAACAACCAAAGATTGGATTTACCAATTGATCGATTCAATACACAACCTGTGATATTTCAATTATATAACAAAATATAATGCGGAAAAGAAATAACACAGACACCAGAAGTTTTGTTAACGAGGAAACCGCAGAAAAACCCCGGGACCTAGTCCAGAATGAACACACACTGTATTAAGCCGCTACAGACACTAGCCTACTACAAACTAACTTCGGTCTGGACTGTAGTTGAACCCCAATCAATCTCACACTGATCCAAGGTACAGTTGCGCTCCTTACGTCTCTGATCCCAGAAAGATACTATACACTTGATTCCCTTAGCTGATCTCACCCACAACTAAGAGTTGCTACGACCCAAAGTCGAAGACTTTAATAAACAAATCTGTATCACACAAAAAAGTCTACATGAATAGATAAATTTGTCTCCCACAGAAATACCTACGAGTTTTTTTTTCCGTCTTTTGATAAATTAAGGTGAACAGGAACCAATTGATAACCCGGACTTATATTCCCGAAGAACAGCCTAGAAATATCAATCACCTCACAGTAATCTTAATCGACTAGCGAAAAAAGATATTATGGAATCACAAACGATGAGACGAAGATGTTTGTGACTACTTTTCTATCTTTCCTATCGGAGAAATTAATCTCGAGCCAATTTTATAAATATACTCAATACGATAGAAATAGCAAGATCAGATCACGCAACTACAGAGAAAATAGTTTGGTCTGGCTTTCACAACCCCAATGAAGTCTTAAAGTCGTTAACCTACATGGTATCGATAGAAACCTAAGTTTAAAGGATAATCGACTCTAGTTTACACAACTAGTATCACACATTATGTGTGGGGATTAGGTTTCCCAGTTGCTAGAGTTATCTTATATATAGTCTCCAAATCAGGGTTTCTAATCGATGCTACCTTGGTAACAAAGCATTCAATATCTACTGTTACATGGAAACCTGATTAGATTCAATCTAATATCTTTCAACCGTTAGATCAAACTTAGCTTGTTATACACACATGAAATGTAACTTCATTTAGGTTTGAGTAACCGTACCTAAACATGTACAAGTCGTTGGTTCAATAGTAGTTAACCAATGGTTAGCCATATGAGCACTTTCATATCAACCTTATTCATCTCCACCGGAACTAGTTCAAATAACTCAAAATAACTAGTTAGAGAGTTTTTCAACTGCTTAGATCTCATAGAAGTATACAAGACATAATTGAAGCAAAAACAGTTTTGATTCACTCGAATCGATTAATGAACATTATAGCCATGGTTTGCAAAGATTGCATTCCTTAATTTATAAATGTCTTAGTTCACGAATTAAACTGTTTTTAGAAAATAACCCACTTAAGTACGCATACCGGTACGCATACTTAAATACCCGGACTGAGCTTGTTTTCACTTCACAAACTCCGGCAGAAATTCACGGGATGTGAACTTCCGACGGTAAGCGTACGAGTACGCGGACTTAGCTCCAGTCATCCTGAACAAGCAAAGTACGCATACTTTGGTTCAAGGATTTTGGACTTACATAAGTATGAATACACATACAATGTTTATATCCAAACATGGTTATATATTCTAAACTTTCATTTTAATCATTGACATTCTTAGAGGATGTTATATAGTGGTTATTCACACACTATTTTCATCAAAGCGATTTTCAAGAGATTGAAACAATCAACATGACTTTTGTCACGAGTAAAGATGAACTTGGCCAAAGCGAAAGCTTACCAACACATATTTCGAGAAATAGATAAGCGAGATAAACTCGGCTCGAAATAGCAAATGTGTATAATCGAAGTCTATATAGCAATACGACTTTTGTCTCAAGATGGGAGATAAAGTAAATAGACTTTTGAGTGATAGATAAGTTCAAGTCTTCACATACCTTTTTGTCGATGAAGTTCCACCAGTTCCTTGAGTAGTTCTTCGTCTTTGCATGATGAACGACGTGGAGTCTAGAGCTCAACTACACTTTATATCCTAGTCCGAGACTTAGCTATAAGTAGACTGAAATCAAGACTTATAGTTCTGGCAACTAAACTTGACAAACAAGCTTGAGATAGCAACGCTTGCGAGTTCGACCGAGCAGTGCTCTAACAGTGTGTGTCAAATATGATGAGGAATGTCCCCAATGACGAAGCCGATCCATTTAACAAGTTGTTGGAAGATGTTGGTGAACCTTTATATCCTTATGATAAAAGTTATTCATGTTTATTCTTTAATGTTCATTTACTTCACCTTTAGTGCTATAAGAAAAAAGCGGTTTGACGAGCTGTTGAATCTTTTGATTCAGGTTTTTCTATTTTCATTATTATTGAAGAATTTTTACATAGCTCAAAAACTCTTCAAAGACTTGGGTCTTGGATATGTAAGGATTGATGGTTGACTCAATGATTATATGTTGTTTCAGAAACAATATTTACACTTGGATAACTATCTAATATATGGTGTTTAGATGGGAAGTGTAGTCAACAGGAGACGACGAGTCAGATATTAGTTCATCGAGAAAACTTAAAGGAATTCAAGAAAAGGAGTTACTATGTTTTTCCTTGGATCCAATAATTCTGATGTTATTTATTTCTTTAGGGACCGCTTTCTAAATGAGATAACAGTTGGAGAAAGATTTTATTGGTGGGAATTTGAAGTATCCGGCGAATCCATCTAATTAAAAAAAGCTTTCACGAGATGCACCACATACTTTTTACCGACCCTCGCAAAGTCAGATTTACTTAGGAATGTGTCGAGACGGATCCTTGTAGAAATATGAGAAACATTCATATTACATGGTTGTTCTTTATAATTAACTACAACTTGCCATTATGGATGTACGAAATACTACAATTTATTTTAATCTTTGATAATTCTTAGACCCAAGTCATTGATGTGTATTTGTATCCACTAATAGAGGAATTAAAGAATTTGTGGGACGAAGGTGTTTACGCGTCCGATACTTCAAAGAAACAGAATTATTCGTGCAGGGTACCTTTGCTGAGCATAATTAATGATTTCTCTGCACTTTCTATTCTATACAGATGGAGTACCAAAGGAAAATAAGCATTCCTTTGATGCAATAATGTCTCATGCTCACTTCGATTTCCAAATGGAGGTAAACTACTCCTGAATCAGGGAGATACCATTTTCTGAATAAACGTCGTCATCCTTGGTGAAGGCTCCCTTCAACCCGAGAACATGATGTTGAGGACCACTACTTGTATTGAATGCGAATGAAACAGATAGTACAATTAAATAATTAATAACAACTTGTTTGGAAGGATGGGGACCATCGAGGTACGATAATAAAAATACCCTTCGAGCACAATTGGAAGAAGATTACCATTTCTCATGAATTATCGAACATGAGAGCAATTATGGTGTTTCATACTATTGAGGTGATATATACCGAGAAGACAAAAACAATCTCAAAGCCCGATTTGATCTATAGGTTATTGAAAATTTCACAATTTATTATAGTTTGGTGTCAAATCCATACTACCATTAGCTAAATTTCTTGCATATTACCTTGTATTCATCTTGTTTTCAATTTTATGTCTCATATATATTAGTTATATTATCGAAAAGTTATGAAAATAGCTCTAAAAGTACCAATAAAGTGAACAAGGATCAAAGGCCAAGTGGAACGACGAAATTGTTGTTGTGCTCGAAATCGCTGTAAAACTTGTTCAAATCCAGGAATTTTTACTTTTATCTTTTAGAGAATTAAAAGTTTTAGAACATTGCTCGGTTGAACCCACTAGCGTTGGTATGTCAATTCAGTTGTCAAATTTAGATGCAAAACTACATTCTTGATTTAGTCTACTAATATCATTCTCGGACCAAATTAGATTTAAGAAGTAGAGTAAGGAATCAAAACTATCATGGGAGACTGGAAATTGAAGACTCACGAAGACATATATGGAGAAATTTATTAAATTTTAGTAACAAATACTTGATTCTTGTTTGTATCGTCCATAAAATTGACGAAGAGCCAGCTAATCATGCCTGTTTATCCCGTGAAAGAAGTTTCTAGAAGTCTTATTGCCCAAGTTGCTTGCATATTGTTAGAGCATAGGTCGGTTGAACCCACCAAGCGTTGGTATGTCAAGTTTGGTTGTTATATTTTAGTGAATCAAAGCTCATTTAAAGAGTCGTTTGATTATGTACTAGAGACAACTTCGTATTGGTTAGACTAGAAAGACTAGGATTATGAGACATACAAGTATTACTCGAAGACTTGAAGAATGTGAAGAAGTAACAAGCTACAAAGACGACATCATCCTTCCTCTTGAGGTTAGTAATATTTTGACTTGAACTGTTTCATTTCTAACGTATCTTTCAAGTCGTGCTATATTGAAAACATAACTGCGAAGCTGTAAATGATTATACTCTAGTAGTAAAGCATGATCATATAATCATAGTGTTAAGGAATTAGGATACGAAGTATAACGCTTATCTTTTGAACTTCGTATATAAGACATCGACATAATCCTATGAATGCTATTGTGATTATGTGTATAGGTAAAGGTGAAGATTTTATCCTATGAAACAATGTTTGCATTTGTTTAAAGGAAGTACACTCATGAACTTGTTTTATAAATCGATACGGAAATCGCTAGGCTTATTGATATTGTTATTCATTGCATATCTTTGGATTACCAATATGTGTGACTAACCGATCATAATTTGTTATGTATCTTGGTAAAACTAATCTCAATGCCTGACTTATGTATTGGTATGACTTTTATTAGTGTAACTGATCCTAAGTAATCACCTGAAATGGTATGATCGATATTTGTAATTGGTGTGCACGATCCTAGTAATTGGTGTGACCGATCATAAAAGAGTTGTGTAATCGATCCTTGTAATTAGCGTAACCGGTCCTAGTAATTGGTGTAACCGATCCTAGTGACTTGTTAACCGATCACAAGTAATACCATGAGAATATGGTAACCGGTCCTGGTAATTGATGTAACAGATCCTGGTAACTGATGTAACCGATACCAGTAACCGTATTAAGGTACAACCGATCCTTGTGGTGGGTAAAACCGTAAACCTATGATTAGGGATTTGGTATTTGATCAATCACATAGTTGTCTTGGAATAAATATGAACCAATTCTAAACTTGTTTGGAAGTGTGGTATAATCGATTCCAGGATTGTAAATATGAAAGAGGATTTACAAAGAAAATATGTCGACATACTTTGAACATGATCAGTAACTCTTATATTTTATTGTTCAAAGATATCCCTTAATAACTCAAGGAGATCCCGAACCGAAATAAATTAAGAATCTTTTAATTAAGGTTATTATTTTTGAGGGATGATCCATGGACACTCTTAGATGGACAAGGTCGGACAAGATTTGCGCCATTTTCTCCGGCAAACTCAAACAACAATAAATTGAAGTCTAATATTTTAATGATATGTTCCTATTATAAGACTTTATATTCTTACCAAAAATGAATGCAATTCGAGATAGCAAACCTGACCATCTACCGATCTTAATTTCAACCGTTAATTTTGAACGACTGATATTCAAAAGGGTAGATGGTGCTTTTATATATTTCGAATTGTGCTCATTTTTTGTAGGAATGTAGAGTCTTATAAGAAGAATATACCATCAAAATATTAGACTTAAATTCACTATCGTTTGGTTTTGCGGAGAAAATGGCGCAAATCTTGTCCGACTTTGTCCATCTAAGAGTGTCCATGGATCCTCCCTCATTAGTTTTATATGCTTTTAATTACCAGCAATTAAATGCATATTGCTATGGAAATAAAAGTTGGTAATGTTTATTTACTAATTGGAATTTTTCTAGTGAGATTTCGGAAATATTGGACAAAGCATTTCCAGGAATTATAAAAACATATTTGGGCATTTATTGCATATCTTGAGAATATTCGGTTTTAGAAATTCCTTTGTGTTGAAACATCCTTGGTCTATAAATACCCAAGTTTTCATTTCGAGCAAACTATCCTAAGATCCAGGAAAACTTCATCTTCTTGTTATTTCTGATGGAGCCGTCTATCCGGAGAGGAAAGTACTCTAATTAGGCGAAATTTCTTACGACCGCTCATGTAAAGACTTCTGTGGGATCAAGAAGCCGTTGGTGGGAAACTAGATAATTGCAGTTTATTTTAGTTTTCGATTGATTTGATTGACTAACGGTTATTGAACTTTGATTGCACCTAGTTTGTTTATTCTTGAGAATCTTCTCTTCTGATATAAGTTTCGCTCAAAATAAATCGACGTGTCGACGGGATCTTTAGAACTGTTTGTAGATCTAAAGACGTCTTGTGATAATCCATTGTTAACAGACTTCATTCTGTGCGTGATTGATCACAAGAGATTCAAGTAGTGTTGTGCACGTGTTTAATGAAGATTAAAGAAGATTTAAAGACAAAGAAGATTTCTAATTTGGTTTCTATATCTTTGGGTGTGCACAAACCTTGATCGGCTGGGATCCAACTAGAATCAGATTTATTCGATTGGTTAGTTGTGTAAGATCGGCATCACCTTATAGTTTCTTGTTTGATTCTATATTGATTGATTGCAAATCTAAACTCCGCTACTTCAGTAGTTGTTAGATAGATTGATCTAACCAGGCAAAGGAGTTTATTGGTTAAACGGAAGAGCCTTTGCATATGAATTGAGATATCTTCATCTGAAAGAATCAAGAGAGTTGTTACCAAACAGATTTGTTGTTCCTTTAATATTCGGAATACGATCCAAAGGAATTGTTCCAGTGCATGCACTTATTGAATGTCGGAAGCGCAGGGATACTGAAAAAACTAGGTGAACTATAGGTTTAGTTGCTTTGTCTCAATTATACGAAGTTTGTTAGATTTTGTATAGCGGGTTAATTCTGAGAGCATTCAATTCTGGACTAGGTCCCGGGGTTTTTCTGCATGTGCGGTTTCCTCGTTAACAAAATCTTGTTGTGTCTTTTACTTTTCTATTTCCGCAATTATAATTGTTTATTATAATTAAATGTAAAATACACAAATGTTAACTCTGTATTACTTGATAGTGATCCTATAGAGTTTGGTTAAGTCCGAACCTATTACCAAGTAATCACACTTTGATTGTTGTATTGTCTCGATCTCGTATCCATAGATGATCACACAAAGCGTGAATACCGATTTGTAGTATTGTCTCGAATTTGTCCATAGACAATCACTTTCGGTAAGTGGACTTATAGGTGGATAATTTAAAGATTGTGGTGTAATTGGGTACCCTCGTCTTTTCAATTGGTATCAGAGAAGGCAAACACGAAAAGATCTAACAATCTGTGTTTGGTGCGATCCTACCTATAAGAAATGAATCATATGAATGATTCAGTTAACGTTACGCAAGAGTATGAATACTCAAATGTTGAAGATGTTACAACTTTGTTAACCCATGATCAGGAGTTACGAAAAACATCAGAGTCTATCTCTGATGGAAAAGAAGATTTTGATAAAGAGTTGATAAAACTCCTAAAGCCAATAAGATCTCTGTCTACACGGATGTTAATATTAAAGACAAAATCTAATCTTCTTAAACATGAGATCAGAGAAAAAGACATTAGACTAAATATTCTAGCCAAAGAGAATATAGATCTCACTGTCAAACTATAAGCTCTTGGTAAATCTCTTACTCAACATCAAGAGACTCATCCTATGACTTTTACTAGTGATTCTGTTATAATTTCTTCTAATGAAGAAACCAATCCTTGTTCGATTTTTAGAGATTGTGATAACAAAACCGGTTTGGTCACATCCGAAACAAATCATGATGATGGTAGTCTACCTAACTACATCAAGTGAGAAGAGAATCAGAAACCATCTTCCACATCTACTGATGATCAAAGGAAATCTTGTCCAAAGGACACTTTGAACCGATTTCATGAAAGTGATCTTAAGGAATACAACTTTCAGTCACTTTACAGGAAACTTATACTTCTTCAAAATACAGTGGTAAAAGTATTGAAAGAAGTTTCTTGTCTTAAAAAACTGCAAGATCATTCCTCAGTAGAAAGACAGAATATACCTCAATCTGATAAAGTCGACTCGAAAGAAGGAGTAAGAGTTGATAATCGCTTCTGGAAAAATATTCCTCCTCACTCATGTTGAAACAGTCCTTGTTTACATGAAGAACGATTCCACAAGAAGGGGAAACAGAGAGTCTTTGCCAAAGGAAACAATCAGGAATTTCCGATAATTGTTTCAAATAATCATGTTGATGTGCATAATAAGGAAATCCTTAGAAAGTAAAATATTATGAAAATCTTATGACAGAATTAAGAGAGATTTATCTATCTCTGAAAATTATCACATCAGTACTGTTTCTCCACATAATCATACCGTTAGATCAAGAAAGGATCATATTCTCGGGAGAAAATACTTTGGACAGAAATTTCCAAAGAGAAACATGAACTATGTTTCTGATACTCGATGTAAGAAAGAAAAGGCTTACTCCGATGCAACCTAGTTGTATGGAGACTGTGCACTATCATCCTAGTTCATGCTCACAACTTTTTTGATGAGAAACACATAAAAAAAGAGCACAATTTTTAATTTGTGTTTTATATCAGAAAATTATATGACAATCACTGGATAACTGATGTAGATGGTGAAATTTGGATAAGGGAAAAAGTGTCATTTCAACCCTATAGGTGGAATTCAACTCTCACGAAATAGATTAATCCATTGTCCCTCAAGGCATCCTTAGACATGATTTCTAGTATACGTCCCAGCGAGACACTTCTAGTCATGATTCCGTGATTACTAGCGCACATCCTCGACGAGATACTGCTGGTCATGTAGGTTCTGTAGCGCGTAAAACGTCCCCGACAAACTTATGAATCAGAACTGCCACAATTCCAGCATGTCTTCACGAGACGCAGCTGATTGTGATGTCATGATTCCTATTATAGATCCTCAACGAGATGTTGTTGGTCATGTAGGCTATGTAGATGCGTAAATACGTCCCCGACGGACTTATGACCCAGAGCGGAGATTTGCATATCTCTTGTAAGAACGAATCACCCTATTTGAGATCAAGGACTGATTCCTAGGACATCATCGCGAGATACATTGTCCATGTCTGCTCTAGGCTCTGACTCGACTTACTGAGGTTTCCGGATAACTCCTAGGACATCCCCATGAGATACGCTGGTTATTCTACCTCTGATCCCTTTCGACAGACTCCTAGAACATACTTTCGAGATACACTGGTCTTGTTGGCTCATCATATGGACACACAATTGATTCCTAGAACATCTCTGCAAGATACGCTGGTCAAAGACAAGTGAGTCGAAGTCTCGCAGAGGCATTAATCGGGCGTACAAATCCTTTTCTCTCTCTCCAGGCCGAGTCCCAGATGACCACAAAGGGATACAGATCCATTAAAAAAATCTTCGCAGAGATTTTAATCCGTCTGCAAAATCTCGGAGAGATTCAAATCTCTCATCAAAATCATGGAGAGATTTGGAGTTGTCCGCAAAATCTCGGAGAGACTCAAATCTCTCTGCAAAATCACGGATAGATTTTGAGCCGTCCGCAAAATCTTGGAGAGATTCAAATCTCTCTGCAAAATCACGGAGAGATTCAAATCTCTCTGCAAAATATCGGACAGATTCACATGATAGGCACACACCTTATCTAGTTCTCAATCCTATTTTTCAGCCTCTCAAATACATTCACAGCTAGTAAATTGAGCGTGAACTATACATGGCTATCCAAAAACGTGTATAAGATCTCTTGAGCTCCGCATGCTCAACAAAGGGACCCACAAATAATATTACGGTCTTCACATGACATATGTGACTGGCCATGGGGAGAGGGAGATCAGCCTTAGCTCCTCTGACACTCTATACACGATTCCTGAGGAATTCAATACCCTTTCACGTGACTCATCCTAGTCATTCTCACAAATCCGAGAATATCTCTCTATCTTGGCCAACTCGGCTAAAGAGAATATATCTCTCAACACATCATCACAAAGGCTGACTCATCTTCACACAAATGGGGGGGGGGGGATATCAATTAGGGTTTTGGTCTGGCGGTCTACGGCACGTGTGAGGAATACACGGCTTATTTCTTACAGCAGAAGAGAGTAAAGGCGGTGGAATAATGACATAAACTCAACCTAGTTTATCCCTATTCCTGAAAAGACGGGAGAATTGCTCCACACGGCACTGAAAGCAATCCTTATCTTCACCGCCTGAGATTAGAGAATTTAGCTATAAATAGTTCCTTTATTTTTCCAAGCTACGGGCATCTTTCTCATAACTTCTCAGAGCAATAACTTGTTCTTTGATCTCTCTCTTCATCTGCTTCCCTCCCTAACACCAGCCCTACATCTCCATCCCTGTGACTGAAGCAGCCTTTGAACGACCACTGTGTGTGGTTTAGGCGAAGATTATTCGTGCTCAACCTCCCGTAACTCACTTTCAGAAACCCTAGAATCCCATCTCTAGTCTCTCTCAGATTTTAGGTAACTACAACGGCGAATCCATTTTTGTCTAAAATTTGTTCATGTTTACCATGATCATCCAAAAATAGGTTTTATTTGAAAATTTTGAATTTTAATAAACCTTTTAGCATGAGAAGTTCAGACAAAGGAAACAAAATATATTATATGTATATTTTTGGAATTTCCCAAGTATTTTCGGTCCGAAAATTGTCTCTTTTTAAGAGAAAAAATCTCTTGCTTGTGTTAAGAAACCATGATTAATCCGTATTTAAATACCCGAGCGTGCATCCAATAACTCGAAGTGTTACAAAGGTTAATAAGGAGGAATATCAAAAGGTTAAGGATTTCAAGGAATCAATATAGAAAGGAAGAAGAAAATCGTGTCTGATTATGATTCTGATAGTTCTGCTGGATCACAAGATGAGTCATGTATGTTGGCTTACAACCTTCAATATCCAACAAAAACCAAGTGGATACGTTCTGATAGTATGATTGACTATATCCAAGGTTTTGAAGAACTAAGAACCAACCTCATAATGATGATTCGTCATCAAGATTGGCTCAAGGACAGGATTGAGGAAACAAAAGTTGATCTTGTTAATAGAAGGTTCAAGTTGAAAAGCTTGAGAAACAGGAAGTGGTTGCAGACAAGTCCCTTGAGACATGCTTCAAGAGTTTTAACACTGAAGAATCTTCAGTGAACAATAAGCGCACCACTAAAGATTAATTTGTAAGTTTAATCCTTAAAAAAAATAGACATCAGTTTTTGATTTATCCCAATTATTGTATAAGGTCTATTTCTGAGTAAAAACTATCTATTTTTATTTTATAATTTTTCATGTGATAGTGAAAAAGCGGGGGTCTAACAACCACACCCAATATTTCGCTTAGCAATCTGTATGGACAAACTCCAATATACTTTTAATAGAATCAACTAGACAGTCATACTCAATCTTATTAAAAGTATATCAAAGAGTTATATCTCACTTTCTCGATTTAATACTTACTCAAGCAAATAGAAATCTGCGAGTCTAATTGAATACAAGAGAAATCACTTGAACGATACAAAAGACCAATGTTCAAGTATCAATCAATTTCAATCAACAACCAAAGGTTGGATTTCCCAATTAATCGACTCAACGCATAACCTGTGATATTTCAATTATATAACAAAATATAATGCGGAAAAGAAATAACACAGACACCAGAAGTTTTGTTAACGAGGAAACCGCAAATGCAGAAAAACCCCGGGACCTAGTCCAGAATGAACACACACTGTATTAAGCCGCTACAGACACTAGCCTACTACAAACTAACTTCGGTCTGGACTGTAGTTGAACCTCAATCCATCTCACACTGATCCAAGGTACAGTTTCGCTCCTTACGTCTCTGATCCTAGAAAGATACTATACACTTGATTCCCTTAGCTGATCTCACCCACAACTAAGAGTTGCTACGACCCAAAGTTGAAGACTTTAATAAACAAGTCTGTATCACACAGAAAAGTCTACGGTAATAGATAAATCTGTCTCCCACAAAAATACCTACGAGTTTTTGTTCCGTCTTTTGATAAATCACGGTGAACATGAACCAATTGATAACCCGGACTTATATTCCTGAAGAACAACACATAATCACCTCACAATAATCTTAATCGACTAACGAAACAAGATATTGTGGAATCACAAACGATGAGGCGAAGATGTTTGTGGCTACTTTGCTATCTTGCCTATCGGAGGAATTAATATCAAGCCAATCTTATGATTAAACTCAAATACGATAGAAACAACAAGATCAGATCACGCAACTATAGAGAAAATAGTTGGGTCTGGCTTCACAATCCCAATGAAGTCGTCAAGTCGTTAACCGATAGGGTCTCTATAGAAACCTAAGGTTAAAGGAGAATCGACTCTAGATAATACAACTAGTATCACACAAGAGGTTTAGGGATTAAGTTTCCCAGTTGCTAGAGTGCTCCTTTATATAGTATTTCAAATCAGGGTTTGCAATCAATGTTAGCTTAGTAACAAAGCATTCAATATTCACCGTTGGATGAAAACCTGATTAGATTCAAGCTAATATCTTTCAACCGTTGGATCGAACTTAGCTTGTGACGCACAAATGAAATGCACGTTTATTTAGGTTTATGTAACCGTACCCAAACATGTACATTTAGTTGGTTTAATAGTAGTTAACCAAATAGTTAGCCATATGAGAACTTTCATATCAACCATATTCATCTTAACCATAACTAGTTCAAATGACTCAAAATAACTAGTTAGAGAGTTGTTCAATTGCTTAGATCTCATAGAACTATATAATACACAATCGAAGCAAAAAAGATTTGATTCAATAGAATCAATTCATAAACTTTATATCCACGGTTTGCAAGTATGCATTCCTTAGTTTATATAAGTTTAAGTTCACGAATAATCGTTTTTAGAAACTAACCCACTTAAGTACGCATATTGGTACGCGGACTTAAGTACCCGGAATAAGTTTGTTTTCAGTTCACAAACTCCAACAGAAATTCATGGGATGTGAACTTCCGACAGTGCGCGTACTGGTACGCAGACTTCAGTTCCGGTTTTCCTGAGCAGCAAAGTACACATACTTTGGTTCAAGGAATAAGGACTTGCACACGTATGAGTTATCACACAATGTTTATATCCTTTAAAGGTTATATTCTAAACTCTCATTTAAACCATTGAAACATTTTTAGAGGACATTATATAGTTGTTGTTCACAAGCTATTTTTCGTCAAAGTGATTTTCAAGTAATTGAAACCAATATGACTTTCGTCACTAGTAAAGATAAACTTGGCCAAAGCGAAAGCTTACCAACACATATTTCGAGAAATAGATAGGCGAGATAAACTCGGCTCGAAATAGCAAATGTGCATAATCATAGTCTATATAGCAATACGACTTTTGTCTCAAGATAGTAGATAGAATAGATAGACTTTTGAGTGATAGACAAGTTTAAGTCTCCAGATACCTTTTAGTCGATGAAGTTCCACCTGTTCCTTGAGTAGTTCTTCGTCTTTGTATGATGATCGCCATGGAGTCTAGAGCTCAACTACACTTTCTATCCTAGTACGAGACTTAGCTAATAGTAGACTAGAAATAAAGACTTATAGTTTTGATCACTAACGTTTACAAACATGCTTGAGATAGCAACGCATGCGAGTTCGACCGAGTAGTGCTCTAACAGATAGTTTTTCCGATTATATAGCCCGTGCTTGAATGCTTTATATTATTGTTATGTGTTTATGGGATGTTTGATTTCGGTTTTCATAACCTTAATATTCGATCTCATATGTGTGAACCCTTACGGTTTGTGTGGCCTTTTGATTTAGCGGGATTAAGTTCTAGCCCATGTTGGTAGGCTTTATCAAATGATCATAAGGTGCTCCGATTGAGACTCATATGTAAAAAGTCACAATGTGTTGAATCAATTTGTGTTTACATGAGTTGTGTTTAGCATAAACATATGAGTTTCGGGTTTTCAGATTTTGCTATTGGCACACATTAATTAAAACCGATTCAACCTTTCTCTGGTAAAGGTTGTTTTTGTTTTTGTTCTTTTGTTCTTGCGAGAGGATGAAAAAATAATAGGGGAGAGTTCTAACTTGAACTTGCATTTAATGATATATCTTTTCGAGGAGAAGTGGATGCGGAATCTGAGGTAACGAATTTGTTAGTTAATCGTTTTCCTGTTTAAGATAAGCCTGATCTTATTGCATATATTTTCCTTTTGCTCAACAAAATTCGGTACAGTTGATGTTTATTCCATTTGCGTGTATGCATATGTGTGTGTGTCCGTGATTCAATTGTTTCCGGTTAATAAAAACTATTGTTTGATATCTTTATTTATTGTTTGGTATCAATTGTTTTTGGCTTAACGAAATTTTTGTGCAATTGCGGTGCTATAAGGTCTATGTTTGTTTCAATTGCTTCCGGTTAATAGAAATAATTATGCAAGTCAATTCTTTTGGTTTGTATGTATTGTTTATGGCTTAACAAAATACGGGATCATTTTTTTAGTCCAATTTGATTCCGGATAAGAGAAACTAATTTAATTCTGATCTTAGTTAGACTTATCAAAGTAAAGGATACGGTTATTCAAGTCTAATCGAATGCCTTAACAAGAAATACTAGTTAACTAACCTAGTACTTGTCTTGTCTAAAGTGAAAGGTCTAAGTTTTCTGAATAATTAGAGCCTGATGAGAAAAATAAAGTTAATTCTGATCTTTATTTTGGTCTTATCGAAATAAGAGATTGTACTTGTGCAATCGGTTTAGCAAGGGAACTAAGTTTCTTAGTCAATTTGTTAAACTATTAGGGAAAATTTCTTCGAGAAATTGTTTCCTTGATAACATATTAAAACCAAATTACTTGTAGTTTCGGTTTTGATATTGGTTATCTAAAATGGTATGTGAAACCTTCGTGCTTAACTCTTATAGGTTGTATAAGTATTTTAGACTTGTAATATCCTTTCGATTTGACCTTTATTTGCTTGAACCTTTGTCATTTAGTCACAAAAGGGGGAGAAATATATGGAGTAAACAAGCGATTTGTAATCACTAAGGAAAGGACAATTGTGCTTAAACGTTATATCTAATGAAAGAGTAAAGCATTGACTAAGGGGGAGCAACATATCATATTGTTATTGTAGTTATATTGACTACAAAAGGGGAATAACAAAGATGTTCGGATTGAAAATCTACCTATATTACCTTTAACGGGAGTATTAGCTTTGTCATTCAAATGTCAACAACGGCATTTATGGATTGAATACATGCAGGTTATTGTGTTGCTGAAACTTGGAATCAAGCATATGTGTAATGAATTCTTGTAATTTTTTTATCCATATGTATTAAGACGTTTGTCACTAAAATTGAAAAATGGGGAGATTGTTAGAGCATAGCTCGGTTGAACCCACCTAGCGTTGGTATGTCAAGTTTGGTTGTCATATTTTACTGAATCTCTTGATTATGTACTAGAGACAACTTCGTATAGGTTAGACTAGAAAGACTAGGATTATGAGACATACAAGTATTACTCGAAGACTTGAAGAATGTGAAGAAGTAACAAGCTACAATGACGACATCATCCTTCCTCTTGAGGTTAGTAATATTTTGACTTGAACTGTTTCATTCCTAACGTATCTTTCAAGTCGTGCGATATTGAAAACATAACTGCGAAGCTATAATGATTATACTCTAGTAGTAAAACATGATCATATGATCATAGTGTTAACGAATTAGGATATGAAGTATAATGTTTATCTTTTCAACTTCGTATATAAGACATCGACATAATCGTATGAATGTTATTGTGATTATGTGTATGGGTAAAGGTGAATATTTCATCCTAGGAAACAATGTTTACATTTGTTTAAAGGAAGTACATTCATGAACTTGTTTCATGAATCGAAAGGGAAATCGCTAGGCTTATTGGTATTGTTATTCATTGCATTTCTTTGGATTACCAATATGTGTGAGTTAGTAGAACCGATCATAATTTGTTATGTATCTTGGTAAAAATAATCACAGTGCCTGACTTATGTATTGGTATGACTTTTATTAGTGTAACCTATCCTAAGTAATCACCTGAGATGGTATGATCGATATTTGTAATTGGTGTGCACGATCCTAGTAATTGGTGTGACCGATCACAAAAGAGTTGTGTAATCGATCCTTGTAATTGGCGTAACCGGTCCTAATAATTGGTGTAACCGATCCTAGTGACATGTGTAACCGATCACAAGTAATACCATGAGAATATGGTAACCGGTTCTGGTAATTAATGTAACCGATCCTGGTAACTGATGTAACCGGTCCCATTAACCATATTAAGGTAGAATCGATCCTTGTGTTTGGTAAAACCGTAAACCTATGATTAATTATTTAATATTTGATCAATCGCATAGTTGACTTGGAATACAGATGAACCAATTCTAAACTTGTTTGGAAGTGTGGTATAATCGATTCCAAGATTGTAAACATGAAAGAGGATTTACAAAGAAAAGATGTCGACATACTTTGAACATGATCAGTAACTCTTATCTTTTATTTTTCAAAGATATTCCTTAATAACTCAAGGAGATCCCGGACCGAAATAAATTAAGAATCTTTTAATTAAGGTTATTAGTTTTATATATTTTTATTAACCAGCAATTAAATGCATATCTTTGGAAAATAAAAGTTGGTAATGTGCATTTACTAATTGGAGATTTTCTAGTGATATTTCGGAAATATTGGACAAAGCATTTCCAGGAATTATGAAAACCGATTTGGGCATTTATTGCATATCTTGAGAATATTCGGTTTTGGAAATTCCTTGGTGACCAAACATCCTTGGTCTATAAATACCCAAGTTTGCATTTAGAGCAAACTATTCTAAGATCTGGGAGAACTTCATCTTCTTGTTGTTTCTGGTGGATCCGTCTATCCAGAGAGGAAAGTTCTCTAATTAGGCGAAGTTTCTTACGACCAATCATTTAAAGACTTATGTGGGATCAAGAAGCTCCACGAGTACCGTTGGTGGGAAGCTAGTGCAGTTTATTTTAGTTTTCGATTGATTTTATTGACTAACACTTGTTGAACTTTGATTGCACCTAGTTTGTTTATTCTTGAGAATCTTCTCTTCTGATATAAGATTCACTCAAACTAGATCGAAGTGTCGTCGGGATCTTTAGAACTGTTTGTAGATATAAAGACGTCTTGTGATAATCCATTGTTAACAGACTCCATTCTATGCGTGACTGATCACAAGAGATTCAAGTGGTGTTGTGAAGGTGTTTATTGAAGATTAAAGAAGATTTCTGATTTGGTTTCTATATCTTTCGGTGTGCACAAACCTTGATCGTATGGGATCCAACTAGAATCAGATTTATTCGATTGGTTAGTTGTGTAAGATCGACATCACCTTATAGTTTCTTGTCTGATTCTATATTGATTGATTACAAATCTAAAATCTTCTACTTCTTTAGTTGTTGGATATATTGATCTGACCAGGCAAAGGAGTTTATTGGTTAAACGGAAGAGCCTTTGCATATGAATTGGGATATCATCATCTGAAAGAATCAAGAGAGTTGTTAGCAAACAGATTTGTTGTTCCTTTACTTTTTGGAATACGATCCAAAGGAATTGTTCCAGTGCGTGCACTTATTAAATGTCCGAAGCGCAGGTATAATGAAGAAACTAGGTGAACTATAAGTTTAGTTGCTTGGTCTCAACTATACGAAGTTTGTTAGATTTTGTATAGCGGCTTAATTATGAGAGTATTGAATTCTGGACTAGTGTCATGTGCCTTCTATTCAGCTAGATTACTACTCATCAACCCTAATACAACTCACGTCTGCCTTTATCATCCCATGACGTGTAGACTGATCTTTTGGCGATTGTTGCCTGTTAGGATAAGAGCACGTGTCCGTATCGGATTAGTTAGTCACTAGGGTTTCTCTTCCAATCATAAGCGTATTTAAGATGTAATGAAACCCTGCTTTGAGGGAAAGATTGAATTAATGAAGTATTGAAGGCTGCTACTGCAGAGTTACTATTATCCGATTGTTTTCGTCCTTTTTACGTTCATTTTCCGTTGATTCCACTCTCAATCCTACTGAGAACAGTACAACTGGCATCAGAGCCGTTCCGTCCTAGCATAGTGGTGGCTCAGACTTGCAAGGAGTTACAAGAAACCAACAACAGACAACAAAATGAGATCGATTCTTTACACTTGAAGGTAAACAATCTAGCTCTGCAACTCAGTACAACGTCGACGAAAGATGATTTACAGTCGATGAAGTTAAAACTTGATACTAGTATGCAGTCGCTTAAGACAGATATTGAAAAGGGTTTTCAATCTCATTTGGATTTTTTTTTTCTAAACGAGATCTCAACAAAGATCAAAATGGTGCTTAAAGATCTAATACTGGTGGATTTCATTCTAATATTCATTATGGTGGTCGAGATTCTAATCAATTTCATCGAATGCCTAAGATCGATTTTCCTAGATTTGATGGCGATAACCCAAAAAGATGGATCCATAAATGTGAATACTACTTCCACATGAACAATATTCAGGAGTTACACAAGACAAGGATGTCAGCCATACATCTAGATGGTAAAGCAAATAAGTGGTATGACAATTTTTTCCTTAATAAAACTGATATTCCATGGCCATATTTCGGTGGTAATGTTTGTTCAAGATTTGAAAATCCTGCTCATGATAACATAGTTGGCTTGTTCAATAAATTGGCTCAACAGAGCATTATTGATGCTTATTTTGAATAATTTGATTATTACAAGGCATTACTCTTAAGTGTTCATAAGGATTTTCCTGAGACATATTTTTTTGCTGGCTTTATTGGTGGCTTAAAGGAAGAATTCAGAAGTTAAGTTCTCATGTTTGATCCTAAAACACTACTCCATGCCTTTTCACTTGCAAGGATCCAAGAAAAAACTCTTGTCATGCAACAGAAAACCAACAAGCCTGCACCTAAATTTTTCACTCCCACATTTTCAAATTCTAGACTATTTACACCCACCACCCCTTCCTATAAATCTTCTTTTGTCCCATCCACTTCATCTACTCCACACCCTGCACTCAAGACTAGCCCAACTTTACCACTCAAAAAGACTCACTCCACAGCAGGTACAAGCTAGAAAAGCACAAGGGTTATGCTTCAACTGTGATGGAACTTACAAGAGAGGACGTATTTGTAAAAAGAAGTATTTATGTGTACTTTTAGGGGAAGAAGCTGAAGAAATTTTTGAGCATGGTGGAGAGACTGAATATGAAACTGATGAAGACCCTCCACTTGAGAGTGATATGGAAATCTCCTTACATGGTTTGACTGGAAATATCTCAGGGGACACTATAAGAATTCCCGGTTTTGTGAAGAAAAATGTTATTTCCATTCTTATTGATACTGGTAGCGCACACATTTTTATAGATTGTTCTTTGGATACTAGCTTAAATTGTTCCATTGCTCAAACTGGTAGTTTATTGGTAACAGTAGCCAATGGTGATAAAACAATGAGTTCTGGTGTTTGTTCTCAGTTAGAATGGACTATGCAAGGTCACAAGTTTTTTGGTGATTTGAGATTACTTCCTCTAGGATGGTGTGACATAGTTTTGGGAGTAGATTGGTTAAGGAACCTGGGTGATGTTCTCTTCAACTTATTCAAGCTATGCATTACCTTCAAACACAAAGGTAAGAAGATCACATTAACTAGTATTCATCAAAAGTCTTCTCTCAACACGATGACTTGCTCTGCAGTCAAGAAAATAATGGAAGATAGGATGAGCCTTTGTTTATGAGGATTATGTATATTGTATGTCATTGTGCAAATAGTGATGGAAAATAGAATGAATCCTTGTCTGTTCCGCAGTATTGATCTTCCATGATCTATATTTTATGTATATAATGTGCGGCTCCGTAAGTTTTCTTATGTTGAGCATTTCCGATTAAATTAATCGTGGGTCTACTTGTGGTTAATTTAATTGAGTATTTTTGGATTCATGTTCATATTCGTATGTGATTTGTTATGTCCAAAGAAATCCTTCTTTTCTTATGAAAGTAAGGTCGCTCTTATTGTTCTATCGGGAATGACAGTTTATGGGGGGGAGTTATTAATTGAACTTGCGCTTAATTTCCAAATATTTGTAGGGAGTGCGGTTGTGGAATATTATAGGGGTTATCTTGTATCTTTATAAACTCCTTGATGAAAGTATTTAGCTTCGGCTATATGATTGCATCTAAAAAGTTGATATGTGCTTTCTTTTGGTCATAGCACCCAATTCTTATACGTTGAGATTGGAGAACGAAGATGGTGATCAAAAGTTCGTCTGCATTACCTACTTGAGACGAAAAAGAAAAATAAGAGTAATGAATTGACATGATATGGGTTGGACGCAGAGGGTGATAAGCACTAAGCAGCAGGAGAGTATGTCAGGGTTCAGGGTTCATAGTATTATTACACAACATCAAAGTTCAATTGTATCACAACTTCGACAATAATACTATGGTGATATGTATCACTCCCCATTAATCAATACTCCATCTCACATGGAAACCACTCCCCCTTACATAATGATCCGAAAACCATATGTATTTGTAGTGTGAACTACACATTAATTCTCCCCCTTTTTGGGATCATTGGAGTACTTGGAAGCAACGAAGATTTAGAGTAATGTTGAAGAACCAAGAAGATCAGGCATGTGGAAGAGAAGCTACAAAAGTTTATTTATCTATTTTTGTATTCCATATGTATTGATAGTTTTGTCACTAAAATTGACAAATGGGGAGATTGTTAGAGAACTGCTCGGTCGAACTCGCATGGTTTTCTATCTCAAGCATGTTTGTAAATGTTAGTGATGAAAACTATAAGTCTTAATTTCTAGTCTACTTATAGCTAAGTCTCGGACTAGGATAAAAAGTTTAGTTGAGCTCAAGACTCCATGGCGATCATCATACAAAGACGAAGAACTACTCAAAAAACTGGTGGAACTTCATCGACTAAAAGGTATGTGGAGACTTGAACTTATCTATCACTCAAAAGTCTATTTACTCTATCTCCTATCTTGAGACAAAAGTCGTTTTGCTATATAGACTTTGATTATACACATTTTCTATTTCGATCCGAGTTTATCTCGCTTATCTATTTCTCGAAATATGTGTTGGTAAGCTTTCGCTTTGGCCAAGTTCATCTTTACTAGTGACGAAAATCATATTAAGTTTCAATTGCTTTGACGAAAAATAATGTGTGAACAACAACTATATAACGTCCTCTAAGAATGTTTCAATGATTGAAATGAGAATTTAGATTATATAACCATGGTTGTAAATAAACATTGTGTGGTAACTCATAAGTGTATAAGTCCTTATTCCTTCAACCAAAGTATGCGTACTTTGCTGCTCAGGAAAACTGGAACTAGAGTCCGCCTACCAAGTCCGCGTACTGTTGGAAGTTCACATCCCGTAAATTTTTGCTGGAATTTGTGAACTGAAAACAAACTTATTCCGGGTACTTAAGTCCGCGTACCAGTATGCGTACTTAAGTTGGTTATTTTCTAAAAACGATTATTCGTGAACTTAAACTTATATAAACTAAGGAATGCAAGTTTGCAAACCGTGGCTATAAAGTTCATGAATCCATTCGAATGAATCAAATCGTTTTTGCTTCGATTGTGTCTTGTGTACTTCTATAATATCTAAGCAATTGAACAACTCTCTAACTAGTTCATTTGAGTCATTTGAACTAGTTATGATAAAGAAGAATATGGTTGATATGAAAGTGCTCATATGGCTAACCATTTGGTTAACTACTGTTGAACCAACTAGATGTACATGTTTGGGTACGGTTACACAAACTTAAATAAACATGCATTTCATTTGTGTATCACAAGATAAGTTTCGATCTAACGGTTGAAAGATATTAGCTTGAATCTAATCAGGTTTTCATCTAACAGTGAATATTGAATGCTTTGTTACTAAGCTAACATTGATTGCAAACCCTGATTTGAAAGACTATATAAAGGAGAACTCTAACAATTGGGACACCTAATCCCCACACCTCCTGTGTGATACTAGTTGTATTAGCTAGAGTCGATTCTCCTTTAACCTTGGGTTTCTATCGAGACCCTGTAGGTTAACGACTTGAAGACTTCATTGGGGTTGTGAAGCCAGACCGATACTACTTTTCTTGTAGTTGTGTGATCTGATCTTGATGTTTCTATCGTACTAAGTACAATCGTAAGATTGGCTTGAGATTGATTTATCTGATAAGCAAGATATAAAAGAAGTCATAAACATCTTCGTCTCATCGTTTGTGATTCCGCAATATCTTCTTTCGCTAGTCGATTAAGATTATTGTGAGGTGATTGATAATTATAGGTTGTTCTTCGGGAATATAAGTCCGAGTTATCCATTGGTTCATGTTCACCTTGATTTATCAAAAGACGGAACAAAAACTCGTAGGTAATTCTGTGGAAGACAGATTTATCTATTACCGTAGAGTTTTCTGTGTGATACAAATTTGTTTATTAAAGTCTTCGACTCTGGGTCGTAGCAACTCTAAGTTGTGGCTGAGATCATTTAAGGGAATCAAGTGCGTAGTATCCTGCTGGGATCAGAGACGTAAGGAGCGCAACTGTACCTTGGATCAGTGTGAGATTGATTGGGGTTCAACTACAGTCCAGACCGAAGTTAGTTTGTAGTAAGCTAGTGTCTGTAGCGGCTTAATACAGTGTGTGTTCAATCTGGACTAGGTCGCAAGGTTTTTCTGCATTTGTGGTTTCCTTGTTAACAAAACTTCTGGCGTTTGTGTTATTTCTTTTCCGCATTATATTTTGTTATATAATTGAAATATCACAGATTGTGCGTTGAATCGATCAATTGGGAAATCCAACCTTTGGTTGCTGATTGAAATTGATTTATCCTTGAACATTGGTCTTTGGTACCGTTCAAGTGATTTCTCTTGTATCCAATTAGACTCGCAAATTTATATTTGCTTTAGTAAGTATTGAATCGAGAAAGTGAGATATAACTCTTTGATATACTTTTATTAAGATTGAGTCTGACTGTCTAGTTGACTCTCTTAAAAGTATATTGGAGTTATTCCATATAGATTTCTAATCGAAATATTGGGTGTGGTTGTTAGAACCCCGCTTTTTCATCGACCACGAGTCCAACGCCCGATGTTGGTCCAAAGACTCGTACTCAACACAAGCTACAGCCATCCTACCCGAGCAGCGAGTACTAAAACCTTGTTACGCTGCGAGAAAAAATCTTTTCCCCAGCCACAAGCACATTACATTACATTCCACTCAAGACTTGACTAGCTCTCGAGTATCACAAGTTCAATACTCGGTAAAAAGTCTCGCCTAACACGTGAGAAAATTTCATTTTTTTTTTTTGCTTAATAATAGAATTGTATTGATTAACAAAATACATTATAAAAGAGTTTTCAAAAATGAAATTACAGCCCAAAGGTAAAAAGCTTACACAAATCTATAGTATATCTTATCTGGTTGTTCTAAGCTTATCAGGAAGGAAGGCTTATGCAAAAAAAATCCTTTTTTCCCCTCTCATTGGAGTAGTTCCCATTTTTGCAAGCCCATCTGCTGAAAAATTCACTTCTCTATAACTGTGAATGAATTCATAACTGACTAATGTTGAGATGATTTTGTTCCATCTAGTTTGAACATATACCAATGCACTCTCTTGTTTATCAGAGAATTGAGAGTTGTTGTTGAGTCAGTTCTAATGCATACCTGAAGTAGTCCCTTACTTATGGCCCATTTACAACCATTTATAATTGCAAAAATTTCTTCCATATCGTTTGTTGCAATCCTTATTCCTCCTGCTTCAACAATTAACACTACTCCTGCACTGTCCCTCCCTATAAAGCCATATCCTGCCTCTCCAGGGTTCTTCCTTGCAGCACCATCACAACATAATAAGATTTTGTTCCCCATAGATAAAGAGAAAAAACATTGATGTATTCTATAATTCTTGACTTTTCTGCATTTCATACCAAAGGTTTGAAGGATCTGCAAGTCATAATAAGATTTTGTTCCCCATAGGTAAAGAGAAAATTTCATTGCAAGTTACCACAAATAGGGGCGTGTTTGTAATATCTTGACTCACGCTTGAGGGCGAGTTACGTCATCAACGGTCGACGCAGAACGAAGAACAAATTTCTTAATCCCCGACAAGTTGGAGGCTAATATAGGGCGATGTTTATATTGTCCATAAAATTGACGAAGAGCCCGCTAATCAAACCTGTTTAGCCACTGAAAAAATATTCCAGAAGTCTTGTTGCATAAGTTGCTTGCATATCAAGTTTGTATCATAATTAGGGTATACATAACTATATAAATACATGTATCCTAAACCCTAAGAGGATATGGGCATCACTTGCCGAACCATGTTAAATTCTTGTCTCTTTTATCATCTTTAATTTATATTTTCTATCCCTAATTCACACCATCATCACCAAAAACCATTGTGTTTAGTGCCTAAAAGTAAATCTGGGTACAAATAATATTATTATTTATTCTACCTCTCTATCTATAGAAACAAAGTGCTCACTCTTTGGAACAATTCTTATGATGGTAAATACACTTCTACATAGACATTCGAGGAGTTTTAATCCTAAGATATTAATGGTAATAACTATTGACTTTATAAAAGGGTCTCCATGTTTAAGTGAATTAAAAGACGAAACCAACTAGCCAAGAATCACTCAACTCCGAGTTATAATGAAGAAGTTATGAGTGATTTATTAAAGCAAGATTCATGATGTGTAGCTAAGGTTGATCTTGTGAATAGGAAATTGTACACAAACTTTTAGCAACAATTGGCTAACTGAAACTGTACACTTTATCAAGTACTGGGAGTTTCCTTTTCTAGGAAAGTTGGCTTTGTTTCCAAGCAAACCTAGGCTTGATCATTTAATATAAATAAAGGTTTTATATAACTACACAAACCATCCCTTGGAAAATTGTATTGCGTTTCACAAGGTTGTTTTCAACATATTTGTTCTTCATGAAGAAGAGTGAGATTCTTAAAGACTTTTGTTAGAGCATTGCTCGGTCGAACTCGCATGCGTTGCTATCTCAAGCATGTTTGTCAATGTTAGTGATCAAAACTATAAGTCTTGATTCTAGTCTATTATAGCTAAGTCTCGGACTAGGATAGAAAGTGTAGTTGAGCTCAAGGACTTCATGGCGATTCATCATACAAGTAGAAGAACTACTCAAGGAACCGGTGGACCTTCTCGAAAAAAAGGTATGTGAAGACTTGAACTTATCTATCACTCAAAATTCTATCTACTCTATATCCTACTCTTTGAGACAAGAAGTCGTATGATATATGTATAGTCTGTGATTATACATATTTGGTATTTCGAGCCGAGTATACCTCGCCTATCTGTATCTCGAAATATGAGTTGGTAAGCTTTTCGCTTTAACCAAGTTTATCTTTACCATGTGACGAAAGTCATGATATGTTTCAATCATCTTTAAAATTGCTTTGACGAGAAATTGTGTAACAACTATATAACGTCCTCTAAGAATGTTTCAATGATTGAAATGAGAGTTTAGATTACATAATCAATGGTGGACATAAGCATTGTTGTGGAAACACATTTATGTATAAGTCCTATTCCTTGAACTAAAGTTTGCGAACTTTGTTGATCAAGAGAACGGAAGAATGACGTGAGCTAAGTCAGTAAACTCAGTCCGAACTTCCGAAGTTCTCAAACTCGAGAATTTCTGCTGGAGTTGACAAACTATTTGCGTGAAACTAAATCTGGGAACTTAGTCCGCGAACCGGCGAAGTTTTCATACCCGAGAAGTTCTGTTGGAGTTTGTAAATTCTTCCCGGTAACTTAAGTCCGCGAACCTAGTCTGCGAACTTGAGAAGGTTATATATCTGAAGATGATTTCTGAACTTAAACTTAAAAAGACTAAGGAATGCAGTTTGCAAACCGTGGCTATAAAAGTTCATGAACCGATTCGAGTGAATCAAATCATCTTTGCTTCAATTGTGTCTTGTGTAGTACATGAGATTTCCTTGCAATTGAACAACTCTCTAACTAGTTCATTTGAAATCATTTGAACTAGTTATGGTGAAGAAGAACGTGGTTGATATGGAATGCTCATATGGTTAAATATTATTGAACCAACAAGTGCATACGTTTGGGTACGGTTAACAAACCTAGAAGCGTGCATTGTCAAGTGTGTGTAACAAGCTAAGTTTTCGATCTAACGATTAAAAAATATTAGCTTGAATCTAAATCAGGTTTTCATCTAACGGTGGATATTAATTGCTTTGTTACTAAGGTAACTTAATTGCAAAACCTGATTTGAAAGACTATATAAGGGGAACTCTAGTATCTGTGCAAAACTAATCCCCACACCTCGTGTGTGATACTATTTTGCATACTAGAGTCGGTTCTCCTTTAAACTTTGGTTTTCTTCTTCTAAAACCAGGTTAACGACTTAAAGACTTCATTGGGACTGTGAAGTCAGACCGATACTACTTTTATAATGGTTGTGTGATCTGATCTTGCATCTTCTATCGTACAAGTACAATCAGATTGATTGGCTTGAGATTGATATCTCCGATAGGCAAGATACAAAAAGTAATCACAAACATCTTCGTCTCATTGTTTGTGATTCCGCAACATCTTGTTTCGCTACCATACGATTAAGATTGTTGTGAGGTGATTGATAACTCTAGGCTGTTCTTCGGGAATATAAAACCGTCAATTGGTTCCTGTTCACCTTGATTATTATCAAAATACGGAACAAAACCTTTTAGGGTTTATCTGTGGGAGACAGATTCATCCTTTGATAGACTTGTCTGTGTGAGACGTATTTGTTTGTTGTCAAATCTTCGACTTTGGGTCGTAGCAACTCTTAGTTGTGGGTGAGATCAGCTAAGGGAATCAAGTGCGCAGTCTCCTGCTGGGATCAGAGGCATAGGGAGTACAACTGTACCTTGGATCAGTGGGAGACTGATTGGGGTTCAACTTCAGTCCAGTCCGAAGTTACCTTGGAGTAGGCTAGTGTCTGTAGCGGCTTAATACAGTGTGTGTTCAATCTGGACTAGGTCCCGGGGTTTTTCCGCATTTGCGGTATCCTCGTTAACAAAATTTCTGGTGTCTGTGTTATTTCTATTTCCGCATTATATTTGTTTATATAATTGAAATAATACAGGTTGTGCATTTGAATCAATCAATTGGAAATACGACCCTTGGTTGTTGAATGATATTGATTGATCCTTGAATATTGGTCTTTGGTACCATCCAAGTTATTCCTTGTGTTTGATTAAGGACTCGCTGATTTCTGTTAGCTCGAGTAAATCAAAACAAGAGAGAGATATTAACTCCTCGATATACTTTAATCTAGATTGAGTCTGACTATCTAGTTGATTCGCTAGCAAAGTATATTGGAGTTAGTTCATACATATTGCTAAGCGAAATATTGGGTGGTGTTGTTAGACCCCCGCTTTTGGTATCAGAGCAGGAAAACACGTTCAAGACCGCAAAAGTATGTGTTTGTAGCGATCTGACTATATGGACCATAAAGTCTCAATTGACGCTTCACCAGGTTTAAAAACCAACCGCATAAAAAGGTCTGATAAACTGGTTACTCTTCAAAAGGGGTTGGATGAACAAATCCGGATCAACTCTGATCTTGTTGCAGAAATTGCAATTCTTAAGGATTTGATATCTGGTAATAGTCCCTTGGTGAATTTGAGAAACTCCAGTTGTTTCTCTTTAAAAAATAGTCGTAAATCAGATGGTAATCAACGACCGGTTATTGTGAAAACTGATATGACTAGGAACCACTCAGACAAAATTCAAAGTTTTGGCCCGTATTGTTGTTGTGATTCTTCCAATCACCTTCAACAAGTTTGTATGTTGTTTCAAAAGAGTCTGAATGTTGCGAGTGATCCTTATAAGAAAACTAAACAACTTTTTGTTACTCTAAAAAGACATACAAAACTATCAGAAAATTCTAAACAGAAAAGTACTGATAGTATGGGTACCTTTGCTTTAAGTCCTACATATCCCTTTCAATGGTTTCTTGACAGTATATGTAGTTATTTATTACATATGATAGGCGATTCTACATGGTGTGTGTCATCTATCGACTATGAAGGTGGAAGAGATTCTACATCCAAAACAAAAGGACAACTTCAAATTATGTGCAAGTTTGGTTTTTATCTTTCACAAGTAGAATTAGGAAATTATGATGAAACTCTAAACGATCCCCTTTGGGTGAATGCAATGCATGAATATTTAAATCAATTTCAAAGACAAGACATGTGGGATCTTGTACCATGTCTTTCCGACATCAATATTATTGGTTCTAAATGGGTATTCAAGAATAAGTTTGATAAATTAGGCACAACTGTCGGAAACAAAGCCAGACTTGTCTCTCAAGGATATTCACGGATTGAAGAATTTGAGTTTGGAGAAACCCTTGTTCCTGTGGGATGCCCTGAGTCCACTCAAATTTTGTTAGCTCATGCTTGTTTTCTTAAGGACAAGCTGTTTTGAATGGATAATCGTCATAGGTCCTATGATACGAGTATTTCCAGAATCAAAAGGAGGAGGATTTATGCTCATATAACAAACCTTGAAAATTCATGATGTGATAAACAAGGGGAGCTTTTGGCTCACAACTTCTCTATCTAACTCCATAGACGTTCACATCTTCATCTTTAACTTGAGAAAATGGGGTTTTGCGTCTTTTTGGCTCAAGTAGTATTTTCTTGGTTAAAAAGTTTTGTTTAAAACTATATAAATAATGAATCCTTAAAACTACAAAAGTATTGTTGTCTAGGGTTTTAGTCGTTCGTAAACATTGTGTTATTCCCCAAAGGAATACTGTTTCATGGCTCCTGTAACTAGAGGCAGCATAAGCAGAGATGCAGTTGAAGCAGCTAACGTACGACGGTGTACATGAATTTCCTTCACAAGGGTGAAGAAAGAGAAGGATGCAATTAATGGTAAAGGTACTTCCTCAAACTGGTTCTTGTTCTTTTATCAAAGTGATGTTAACTTTAGGAACCTGGTAAAAGAATTCATCAGAAAAAAAAACAATTTAAAATCTCAAATCGCTTCGTCTTTGGATGATGTTTTGCAGTATTAATCTTTATGATTTTTTATATTGCAATTTGTTATAAGATATTTGTGTTTACGTCCGTGAACTATGTTCGTCCCATACTTTTTCAAAAGTAAAGTCGTTCGTGATCGGTATTCATGTATTGATAAAAAAATGAATGGACTTTTGACAAATACAAAAGTTAAGCCTATATAGTCAAATAGTTGATGGAAGATAGGTTAAAATCTTTTGTTTTCAAGGATTATGTCTATTAAATATCGTTATGCAAATAGTGATGGAAAATAGAATGAATCCTTGTGTATTCCGCAGTATTGATCATCCCTGATCCATATTTTATGTACTACTGTGAGGCTCCGTAAAATATCTTATGTTGAGCACTATACAACCAAGTTTATTTTTTAGCTTAGTTGTTGTTCCATGAGATATGTTATGTCGAGCATATTGAACTAAATTAATCATCTTGTTTGGTTATTTAGTTATTGCTCCGTAAGTTTTCTTATGTTGAGCAAAACAAATGACAATTAAATTGATTACTTTTGTGATTAGTTTGGTTGTGTATTCCAATTAGATTAATTATGGGTTCTCTTGTAATTAGTCTAGTTGAGTATTTTCATGTCTCCATAAGTTCTTTTATGTTGAGCATAATCAATTGAATTGATCACTTTTTGTGTTTAATTTGATTGCGTATTCCGATTAAATTAATCATGGGTTTACTTGTGATTAATTTGATTGAGTTTTTGGATATAGGAAATCATTCTCATGGTTTTTTGTGTCCAGTAAAAATCCTTCTTTTCTTTCAAAATTAAGGTCGCTCTTGTTGTTCCTTCGGGAATGACATCAAATGGGGGAGAATTCTTTTGAACTTGTGCTTAATGGTCATATCTTGAGGGGTGTGCGGATGTGGAATTTTAGAGGGGTTATCTTGTATCTTTAAACTCCTTGATGAATGCATTTAGCTTCGGCTTTATGATTGCATCTAAATTAGTTGGTATGTATTTTTTTCTTCTTGTCATGAAATGTCTCTCTTGGAAATTTCATAATGATCCCGTTCTTGTACCTTTGCAAATTTTATTGAAAAAAAGGGGGAGAAATATGTAGTTCACACTACAAATACATATGGTTTTCGGATCATTATGTAAGGAGGAGTGGTTTCCATGTGAGATGGATTATTGACGAAGGGGGAGTGATACATATCACCATAGTATTATTGTTGAAGTTATGATACAATTGAACTTTGACGATGTATAATAATACTATGACACTGTATAACAATGATCTAGAACTATGTTTTCTCATTGTTATAGCTACGGATCTTCAACAACGGTGATGCTAAACTTACAACCTCTGGGATAATTGGAGTACTTGGAAGTGACGAAGATTTCGAGGAATGTTGAAGATTATACATGTGGAATAAGAGCTACTAAAGTTTCTTTATATTTTTTGTATTCCATATGTATCGATAATTTTGTCACAAAAATTGACAAAGGGGGAGTTTATTAGCGCATTGCTCGGTCGAACTCGCATGCGTTGCTATCTCAAGCATGTTTGTCAATGTTAGTGATCAAAACTATAAGTCTTGATTTCTAGTATATTATAGCTAAGTCTCGGACTAGGATAGAAAGTGTAGTTGAGCTCAAGGACTTCATGGAGATTCATCATACAAGTAGAAGAACTACTCAAGGAACTGGTGGAACTTCTCGACAAAAAGGTATGTGAAGACTTGAAATTATCTATCACTCAAAAGTCTATATACTCTATCTCATACTATTTGAGACAAGAAGTCGTATGCTATATATATAGACTGTGATTATACACATTTGGTATTTCGAGCCGAGTATACCTCGCCTATCTATATCTCGATATATGAGTTGGTAAACTTTTCGCTTTAACCAAGTTTATCTTTACCATGTGACGAAAGTCATGATATGTTTCAATCATCTTGAAAATTGCTTTGACGAGAAATGGTGTAACAACTATATAACATCCTCTAAGAATGTTTCAATGATTGAAATGAGAGTTTAGATTACATAACAAATAGTGGACATAAGCATTTCTGTGGAAACACATTTATGTATAAGTCCTATTCCTTGAACCAAAGTTTGCGAACTTTGTTGATCAAGAGAACCGGAAGAATGGCGTGAGCCAAGTCCGTGAACTCAGTCCGCGAACTGCCTAAGTTCTCAAACCCGAGAATTTCTGCTGGAGTTGATAAACTATTTGCGTGAAACTAAGTCCGCGAACCCAGTCCGCGAACCGGCGAAGTTCTCATACCCGAGAATTTCTGTTGGAGTTTGTAAACTCTGCCCGGTAACTTAAGTCCGCGAACCTAGTCTGCCAACTTGAGAAGGTTATATATCTGAAGATGATTTCTGAACTTAAACTTAAAAAGACTAAGGAATGCAGTTTTCAAACCGTGGCTATAAAATTTCATGAACCGATTCGAGTGAATCAAATCATCTTTGCTTCAATTGTGTCTTGCGTAGTACATGAGATTTCCTTGCAATTGAACAACTCTCTAACTAGTTCATTTGAAATCATTTGAACTAGTTATGGTGAATAAGAACGTGTTTGATATGGAATGCTCATATGGATAAATATTGTTGAACCAACAAGTGCATACGTTTGGGTACGGTTAACAAACCTAGAAGCGTGCATTGTCAAGTGTGTGTAACAAGCTAAGTTTTCGATCTAACGATTAAGAAATATTAGCTTGAATCTAAATCAGGTTTTCATCTAACAATGGATATTGATTGCTTTGTTACCAAGGTAACTTAATTCCAAACCCTAATTTGAAAGACTATATAAGGGGAACTCTAGTATCTGTGCAAAACTAATTCCCACACCTCACGTGTGATACTATTTTGCATACTAGAGTCGGTTCTCCTTTAAACTTTGGTTTTCTTCTTCTAAAACCAGGTTAACGACTTAAAGACTTCATTGGGACTGTGAAGCCAGACCGATACTACTTTTATCGTAGTTGTGTGATTTGATATTGCATCTTCTATCGTACAAGTACAATCAGTTTGATTGGCTTGAGATTGATATCTCCGATATGCAAGACAAAAAAAGTAATCACAAACATCTCCGTCTCATTGTTTGTGATTCCGCAACATCTTGTTTCGCTACCATACGATTAAGATTGTTGTGAGGTGATTGATAACTCTAGGCTGTTCATCGGGAATATAAAACCGGATTATCAATTGGTTCCTGTTCACCTTGATTATTATCAAAATACGGAACAAAACCTTTTAGGGTTTATCTGTGGGAGACAGATTCATCCTTTGATAGACTTGTCTGTGTGAGACATATTTGTTTGTTGTCAAGTCTTCGACTTTGGGTCGTAGCAACTCTTAGTTGTCGGTGAGATCAGCTAATGGAATCAAGTGCGCAGTCTCCTGCTGGGATCAGAGGCGTAGGGAGTACAACTGTACCTTGGATCAGTGGGAGACTGATTGGGGTTCAACTTCAGTCCAGTCCGAAGTTACCTTGGAGTAGGCTAGTGTCTGTAGCGGCTTAATACAGTGTGTGTTCAATATGGACTAGGTCCCGGGGTTTTTCTGCATTTGCGGTATCCTCGTTAACAAAATTTCTGGTGTCTGTGTTATTTCTATTTCCGCATTATATTTGTTTATATAATTGAAATAATACAGGTTGTGCATTTGAATCAATCAATTGGAAATACGACCCTTGGTTTTTGAATGATATTGATTGATCCTTGAATATTGGTCTTTGGTACCATCCAAGTTATTCCTTGTGTTTGATTAAGGACTCGCTGATTTCTGTTAGCTCGAGTAAATTAAAACAAGAGAGAGATATTAACTCCTCGATATACTTTAATCTAGATTGAGTCTTACTATCTAGTTAATTCTCTATCAAAGTATATTGGAGTTAGTCCATACAGATTGCTAATCGAAATATTGGGTGGTGTTGTTAGACCCCCTCTTTTTCAGCTTTACTTGCTGATCTTAAAGCACATGCAAGCTATCTTCTTTGATAGTCACACCCGTATCTAGGTGTTTTTCATAAACACTAAATTTGATAGATCAAGATATCTCTAGATTATTTATATGTGATCTTTTGAGATATAATATTAGGTTATGAAACGTGTAAACCCTAATTATTAAGGAGCATCTTCTTAGGAGAATTACATTCTGCTGGAAGATTCAGACAATTGTCTTCAAAAGAGAATTAACGTTCTGCTATAATATTTACAAGAACAATTCCTAAAGAGAATCTGTGTTCTGCTAGGAATTTTTACAGGCACACCAATACAACTGAAACAGGTATTACTTCTAGACCGAATTCTGGTAAAAAGAAATTGATGTAACATCTTAAACCAGTGTGTGTTCAATATGGACTAAGTCTCGAGATTTTTCTACATGATTGTAATTTCCTATTTAACCAAGTTTATGGTATCTATGTTATTTATTTATTTTCCGTATCGTATTGTTTTATTTTAATAATTGAAATATCACAAGTTGTACGTTGTTAACCCTAGATGTATTAATTCAACTGTAAAGAACCTATAAGACTTGTTCTTGCTGAATTCGCATCTTGAAATATATATTATAATACTTGTTTTTATATAGTAATTCGGTTTGCGAACAGTTCAGGTACGTACTAGGTTTACCTTGTTAAAACAAGCTTCTATTCAGTTTCGTAACCGAGCGTACAGATAGTACAAGGATTTTCCATACAAGTTCCCAAATGAAAAAAATTGGTGGTGTACTAGTTACCCTCTCTTTTTGTGTTAGTATCAAAGCAGGGAAACACTGAAAAAGTATAAAAAGATTTATTTGACGCGATCCGAACCTATAGACATGAATTTGAGATTGTATCAACCAAGTTAAAGTTATGTACCACCAGGATTTGATGGAACTAATTACTTATGATGGAAAATAGCTATGCGTTCCTTACTACAAGATCGTGATCTCAATACATGGGTGAAGGTTTTCAAAGGTTATACTCGTCCAATAGTTATTGTAAACGGTATAACTTCTGCCAATGATAATGGTGAATATGAAACGATTGAAATCAGTGCTCCAATGCATAATTCTGATGGATTGAATGCTATGATACATTCCATAAGCTAAGATATCGAAAGAATATTGGGATATCTTCATGACCGTGTTCAAAGGGAGTACCGCCGAGAAATAAGAAAAACTTCAAAACCTAGCATCTGAATCGGAAAACCTTCGCACGTCCAATAATGATACCTTTGATGAATTTAACAACAAATTCTCTCAAATAGTTAACTCCTAACATTCGTTAGGAATAACTATTCCAAAGAAAGATATTGTGTATAAAATTCTCAGACCTCTATCATCAAGATACATAAGCAAATAATCTTTCAACAGTAAAAAGTAGTGATCTGGTTGGTAAATTAAAGATCTTTGATAATGAACACCGGTCTGAAAAAAATAAATATTTCTCTCAAAGATGTAAATGATATTAATATCTTTGATGAGAAATATAGTATGCCAAAAGCTAAGGATGATACTCACGATGATTTAAAAAATCTTGAAAACGGGAAAAGAGATTTTGTAAAGATACATCATCTCCTTATTATAAGACTAAGATTTGTCTTGATGGTGATATTCAATGTTACAATTTTTGTGGATTCTGGCATTTATCATCTGTCTTCCCTAGCAGAGACTTTAGAAAAACAATATAGGATACAAATCTTGATGATATGAATGATAATTATTATTATCAAGATTGTAAGACGGACGATATTAATTGTATATGCTGCTGGAAATTCTGATCAGTATATAGATTCTGACTTCGACGAAGAAGTATTCCATGAGAATATAATTTCGAATAATATTCTCAAGGAATGTCATCAGAAACTTCGAATACCGAAAGCTCCTTATTTCTGAAGTTAGTTTAATATGATAGACTTCATTGCTGGAATAAAGACTTACAATAACAATTTGATTTCGTTTGTGCATGGGATTATTTCATACAAATACAAGGTATTAAAGATCAAATCCTTGAAGGTAGTGAATGAGAGATTATCCTTCAAACAAAGTTATATAATCTGGAGAATATTGAGATGAATTTTTTATTCAATTCTGAACAAGAAGATATCAAAGTTCAATTGGAATCATATAAGGATGATCTAGCTAATGTTCTTGAAAATATCGAAAGGTTAGAAGAAGAAAATATGATCTTGAATGAAAATAAACTCAGTAACATCTCAGACTAGTTAACCTCAATATTAGGAGGGATTTGAAGGAATAAACACTCCTAGTACTTGCAAAGAGGTAACATTTTTCAAGGCCAAACATTCTTCTCAATCAAAGGCTTCCACTTATGACAAAAGTGAAGTATCTCCACCATCAGTCAATGATGGAAAGAGAAAAATTTATCAATCTCTGAAGCTTGCACATGCACATACACATCTGGTAATACTCAACATAACTTTTCTCATACAATTTTTTTTGATTGTGGAAAAATAGGGACTTGAAAAGCTAGGGAATGCAGATTTCTTAAAAGAGATAAAACAAGATCTTATTATATTCATGAGAAGACAATATATGATGCTCACAAGTGGATAAAAATTGACTTGCATAAGATCAGTTCTTCCATGGTTACCCAACGAAAGTGTCGAAACGATGTTCAGAAGAAATAGAAACCCTATTCACCTAAACTCACTCAGAAATGGGTGCCAAGTATTGTCAGTAAAGCAATAAGCATCAAGAAGAAGGATCTTACTGAAAAGAGCACGACAGTATCCAACATGTTGATGGGTTATATAATGGTCGTTGAGAGTTTAAAGGAAGAAATAAAGTTTTAGATCTCTTAAGCGATGTTGTTTTAACCACCTGTGATGAACTAAGCAATCTTCGACCTGACATAACTTGATTGTATTGAAAGTGCATCCTCACCGAGAATTCCCCTGTAATAAAATGGTAAGGAAAGCACACGAATCTGGACACATATCTAATGTTGGGTAAAATGTTGAATTCGTGGTGAAGCCAAAGTATTCATGATGTGTTTTTTTATAAAGATATGTCAATTGACTTGAGCAAGTTTATGATTATACACTTGATGCCTTGATCTATTATAACAAAAATACTTTTATTTTTGATATGTTATTTTTTGCTAAGTAATTTGGTGAATATACTAGTATCACCATGATTAATTGTTTAAACATATATCTGAATTTAAATGTTAAATACACAATATTTCTGAAGACAATAATTGACGCTCATATTAATGTTGAGCCGTTGCACCATAGAGATGCATCCATGACATATAAGCAGGGAAAACTTTATATGACAACAAAAAAGAGGTTGATACCCACATCAAGTCCTTACATTTTGGACTCAATATTAGTGACGTGATAGCACCTATCCAAAATTGACTAAAATAAAGGTGCGAAGAAGTTAGTGATGACTGAAGAGAGTCAAATACACGTAGTCGGTTTTGTGAGTACTAACTAAAGTAGTTTGATTTGTTGGAACAAGGCTCAACAAATAAAGATAAAACTTTTACTGCCTTCCCTTTTAGAGGGAATTATATTCCAGACATGATTGGATCCCATAAAAGCAGATGAAACAACTATCCAAACCATAAAAGATTGACAGATATACTTGAGAAATCTTAGCATCAGAAAACATGGTTTTCATGATGTTTTGCGCAAAACCTTATATTCATAAGTTAATATTTGAGGTTGCACACATTACTACACTTAAGTAGTGATGGGGTGGGTTTGAGACTCACCAGTAGTGTCGTTAAAAGATCCAACAAGGGTGTTTGTATTTTTATGATAATCCGGTTTTTTGTTACCTTTATTGTTCTTCAGTTTTACTTTATCATGATATGACTTAGAAGATGCTCCACATGTGAAGTTCATCAAATTTTGATTCATCCTCTTCGTCTCATTCTGGAGATTTATAAGAATTATATTATTTCTTTTGAGTCTTCGACACTTGTCTTAAACATGTCTATTACTTCCACAGAATAAACAGTTTTTAGAAAAAACTCTCTCTTTGAAGTTCAGATGTTTTATTAATACCAAATTTCTTCTCACCATCCTTATCAGATCATGCAAGAATGAAGGTATTATTTTTGGTGTAAGAGGTTTTTTCATTAAACCCTATACCTCTGGTATTTCCAAAGGACTTTTGACCAAAATGCATGACCATATCTTATCAGAACTTCCGAAGATCCTTTGTAGATCGTTTTTTAGGATGTCAATCTCTTTTTCCTTGAGAGACGGGGTTTTAGTGAAATTCTCACTGAATTTGTCAAGCTCTTGATTTTTCACATGAAGAGAAGTTTTAACTTTGTCAAAGTTTTTCTTCAATTGAAGATTTTCTTGGTGAAGTTCTTCACTTTCACTCAAGAATTCAAGAATCACCTCATCTGACTCATAATTTGAATCAAGATTAGAGTCCTGGTCGGTTATTGCCATCCAAGCAAAATTATTTTAAGTTCTTTCACTTCAAAGTTATAAATAGGAGTATGGTTATAAGAACATATTCGATCCACGGGGAGATATGGGTTGTTATTCGTGATTGAAAACTTAAGTAAACTGGGAAGACTTTTGATTTTAAGTCTAGATTAATTAAACTAATTATAATATCAAAGAATAAATTAAGAGAATCAATAGGTTAAGATTACTGGTTAAAGGTTCATCATCAATCATAATACATGCACTTTGACTAATAATTAGAGTAGTCACTTAATCATTCATTATCAAGAGTCCTAGAGTACCCCATCGAGCGCATAATCCGGTAAATTCCTTATGTCATCACATACCATGACGATGAATATGTGAATACTAATTAGTGAACAAGCTAATACAACATGCTATTAGGTTTAATCCTCCAAGAGCTTTACGTTATATGAAATATGCTACTTATGACAAGGTTTATCAGCAATTACATATCTCAAAACCCTGGTCTAGCTATAGATATGCGTTCATGGTCATTTAGTAGCGCTACTAAACAAACAATCATGCAATCGTACATGGAGATAATAAATGGTAGAACAAGGCAATAATAATTTGATTAATATAACCAAATTAGTGTATTAATAAGTAACATGATTATGATATCCGACTACATCCTTAACCAATATGAAGTGTTTAGCTACTCATGAATTTCTCATAACCCATGAAAAATAATATGAAAAAAAAAGAAAGCAAACCCTAGGTTCATTCGTGATGATCAAACGCCAAAACCACCAAGCCCTAACTCTTGTGTTTCTCTTCCAAAAGTATTCTCAAAAATAATGTAAAACTCTCCCTTAAATAGGGTTCCAAAAATAGGAGTGCCCATGTAAAGAATCCCGGTCAAAGTAGCTCACTAAATAGCTACTCCCTCCGTTTCAGAAAGCATGTCCACTTTGACTTTGTCAAAATATTAATGAGACCATAATGTTTTACTTGACTACCCTTAGTTACTTACCTATTTTATTTTAATAAAAATGCTAGCAATAAAAACTACATAAAATTGTTAGGAGGATTATAAATACGAAACGTAAAAGTAAAATTAAACGATATCAGATTTATGGAGTATAAACTTAAGAAATTTAATTTTTGGAGCCAAGTATATTTTTTTTGAAAGGAATAAAGGATATATTTGTTTCCTTTAATATTTTAGATCGGATCCCGTTAAAAATGAATTTATAAATATAAAAAATTTAAGGGTATATTAGAGAATTAATTGGAAAATATAACTATAAAAGAGACCGGACACAATTTTGAAAGTGACAAAAATATGATAGAGGACGGTATTTTTAAAACGGATGGAGTAAAAACACGCACCAACTTGTAAGTCTCAGTTTCGGTTAAATTTCGAAATGTTTCTGACGATTTTGTGTGGCTATTTTCCTCAGTACGGGGATTCAGATACTGGATATTATCAACAGTTTTGGCAAGAACTCAGAGATATAATATTATTGTATGATGATCCGCGGTTAATAGGGGGTGATTTTATTGGCACTCTGTAGATGGTGGATTTTCAACAATGGTCAAAATCGTAAAATCATGATACTGCATGTTTCTGACACGGTTTTCAGGCATGTGACGATTCATATTTTACGAGCCATGATGAACATGTTTCTCGAAAAGCCTTCACTAGATGAGCGTTCGATCCCTCACATTTCATCATTCCCTCTGTGTAGAATAACATAATTGGGAAGTTCTCCGTATGATTGAGAGCTTAACGCCTTCAGGACGTCGGTGACACTCGCTGTTCCTCGACTACATGAGAGAGACCCCCCTCTACATAGAAGAACGATTGGGCGGTTCTCCGTAAGATTGAGAGCATTAACGCCTTCAGGACATCGGTGACACTCACTGTTCCCCTCTACGTAGAGAGACCGTGTATAGATCCAGGCGGTTCTCCGTAAGATTGAGAACATTAACGCCTTCAGGTCGTCAGTAACACTCGTTGTTTCCTGACTATGCACCTTCCAGAACGGGCATGACGCTTTAACTGGCTAATATACCTTCTGCAATAGATTAATTCTACCGTGACATTCACCACTGAATTCCTAGAAGATAATTATTTTATCTCATTACTCTGATTTCATGATCGAATCCACGACTGATCTCATGGAATGGTAATAGATAATTTTATTGCTCGGATTATGTAGTTGAATCCATGATCCTATTGGATGGTAAAGCTCAATTTATTATTCCGAATCCATGGTCGAATCCGTGTCTGATCCTATGGATTGATAATAAATAACTACTCACCTTTTTTACTCAGTTTCATGAATCATTCTCCACTGAATTTCATAAATTAGTAATAAATACTCAACAACCGGGCATCTGGATCATCACTGAGTAAGCCCCAATAAAATGGTGCAAGTGTACTCGATAATGATGCACTATAGAGCACCCGAATGCACGAACGAGCATCCGAAAATATGAACAAACGAGGAATCCTGCACAAAACAGGAGAGGGAAAATAATAATATCAAAATAATAAAGAGGCGCTCATGGGACGAGCCCACCGGCTGGCCGGCCGTGCCCTAGCCGTGGACGGTCCCATGCCTCTTCCATTATTTTTCCTTATTTTGTTATTTTCATGAACTCATGAAAACTTCTTCATTCTAGCAACGTTCCTTGTTTGAGCAAAACTCATGGTTTCTCCATATTTTCATGGTTTCATGAGAAATAATAATACTCCCACCGTCCAAGATTAATTGAGATATTTGTAGTTTGCACAAATTTTAAGGCAAGGAGGAAAGTAAAACTTAGAAATGATTTATCTCCTAAACTATACCACGGTTTTTCGTATACTTTATACCGTTGGAAAGCATTTAAAACACCTACGTAACGAGTATAAACATTCCTATCAAATTATAAATATTTCCTCTTGATTAGTGAAATAGCTCAATTATTTATTGGACAAAGTATAAAACCAAATATCTCAATTAATTTTGGACGGAGGGAGTGTAAAATAGGGAAATGTGTCGCGGGATTGGGAAACCTAGCCGGCCGGCCATGCCCTGGCCGTGGCCGGTCCCACACCTTGCAATCCCTTGTCTTTTCATGATTATTATTTCCCTAATCTCATGAAACTCCTACGTTTCAACAAAACTCATGGTTTCTCCATAGTTTCACGGTTTCACGAGGAATAATAATATTAAAATAGAGAAAGATGTTGCGGGACGGGGCTACCTGGCCGGCCGTCCGGACATGCCCTAGACGTGGCTGGTCCCACACCTTACAATCCATAATCTTTCATAATTATTATTTCCCTCATCTCATGAAACTCCTCAGTTTGAGCAAAAATCATGGTTTCTTCATATTTTCTCAAATATTGCTCAAACCATGAAAAAGCCAAAAAGTCAAATAGTCACATGACCGACTAGGATATTCACTGTAGATGGTGGATTTTCAACAAAGGGCAAAACCGTAAAATCATGAGGCATGTTTTTGACACGACTTTCAGGCATGCAACGATTCATATTTTACGAAGCCATGATGAATATGTTTTCGAAAATCCTCCACCAGCTGAGCGTTCGATCCCTGGCATTTCGTCGTGACCTCTATGCAGAATAACGTATTTGGGAGGTTCTCCGTAGATTGAGAGCTTAACGCCTTCAGGACTTCAGTGATACTCACTGTTCCCTGACTGCAGGAGAGAGACCCACCTCTACATAGAAGAATAGTTGGGCGGAGGACGCCTTCAGGACGTCGGTGACACTCACCGTTCCCTGATTATATGGAGAGACTGTGCATAGATTCAGGCGGTTCTCCGTAGATTGAGAGCACTAACGCCTTCAGGTCGTAAACAACATCGTGACTTCCTGACTATGCAACATTCAGAATAGATGTGACGCTTTAACTTGATAATATCTTTTCTTCAATAGATTAATTCTGCTGCGACATTCACCACTGAATTCCCAGAATAATCTATTATTGATCCTATTCCATGGTCGAATCCACGGCCTGATCCCATGGAATGGCAATAACAATTTCTCATATTCCATGGTCGAATCCACGGCCTGATCCCATGAATGGCAATAACAATTGATCCTATTCCATGGTCGAATCCACGGCCTTATCCCATGGAATGGCAATAACAATTGCTTCGATTCTATGATCGAATCCACGACTTGATCTCATAGAATGGCAATAAAACAACTGTGCTATCTCATTACTCCGATTTCATGATCGAATCCACTGATCTCATGAAATGTTAATAGACAATCTTAATTACTCCGACTCTATGGTCGAATCCACGATCCCATAGGATGGTAATGCTTGTTTTATTATTCTGAATTCGTAGTCGAATCCACAGCTGATCCTGCGAATTAATAATGAACAACTATTCATTTTTATTACTCAATTTCATGAATTATTCTCCACTGAATTCATAGATTGGTAATAAATACTCAACAAACGGGAATCTGGACCATCACTGAGTAAGCCCCACAAAAATGGTGCGAGTGTTCTCGACAATGATGCACGACTGAGCACCCGGATGCACGAATGCGTGTCCAAAAATATGAAATAATGAGGAATCCTTCGCAAAACAGGAGAAAACAATAAATATTAATAAAATAATAAGAGGCGCCCAAGGCCGGGCCCACTAGCCAGCCGGCCGGCCGTGCCCTAGCCATGGTCGGTCTGTGCCTCTCCCATTATTTTCCTTATTTTTTGTTATTTCGTGAATTCACGAAAACTCCTTGGTTTTAGCAACTTTCCTTGTTTTTGCAAAACCCGTGAATTCTCCATAACTTCGTGGATTCACGAAATAATATTATAAAATAAGAAGAGGTGTGCGGGACCGGGCAACCCAGCTGGCCGGCCATGCCCGAGCCTTGGTCGGTCCCACACCTCACAATCCTTAGCTTTCATAATTATTATTCCCTAATCTCACTAAACTCCTCCGTTTCGACAAAAACTCATGGATTCTCCATAACTTCAAGGATTCTCCATAACTTAAAGGATTCATGAAGGTGCGTGGGACCGGGACAACGTAGCCGGCCGGCCATGCCCTATCCATGGTCGGTCCCACACCTTGCAATCCCTAATCTTGCATAATTATTATTTTCCTAAATTCATGAAACTCCTGGGTTTGAGCAAAATTCATGATTTCTCCATATTTTCTCAAATATTGCTCAAATCACGAAAAACCAAAAGCCAACATAGTCACACGAATGGCTTGCCTCTCACGGAAATTTTAAATATTAAAACACTTTTATTTTAATATTTCCAAAGTATTGATGAATTGAGCATACATGATGATTCCAACAAAAATCGAGAATTCTCAGTCAAGATGAAACTCTTCTGAAAATTCACGATATTGCTCGAACGCGCATCAGAAAATACTGAAACCCTCAGTATGGAAACACGGACACCGCGGAAACATGTGCACTCCTTCTGACCGACCAGGGTCATTCCTAGGGCTTGCACAAGACCGGTACCACACGTTTTCATAATTCTGAACTAATTTTCTCAATTGCTCATACTGGGCCCGAACTCTCTCCAACCAACTGGGGGATTCTCCAAATGACCAACAACTGGTCCCGTGACCACCAAGAGCCGGTCCCATGCTCTCTTGGTTGGTCCTCATCTCTCATACCTAGGTTTTATCACCTAATGCTGAATCCAGCAATAATTCAATAAATAATGAATCTTGCATTTAATCATCGTTTTTCACCAACTCTCAAACTGAGAATCCTGGTGTGTGCTTACTCGAGCACTGGGAACCCATGGATGCTCATCATTCCTTGTGGTCGGTCCCTCCTCATTCATGACTAATTTTCAGCAATTCACCAATTGCTGAAGGATTGATAAAATTAGGGTTTCGAACAAACGCTCCACGAATCACCATTATGAGCAAGTTCAAACAAAACATAATGTTGATTCAGCAATCAACATCCAAATTAATAATATTCGGTAATTCACCAATATTTTTGATTAATATTTTATTGGGAAATACTTGCTCAGTTGCTCGAATATTGATCCAACCATCAATGTTCAGTAATTCATCAGTAGTTTGTCGAATTGAGCAACACTTGCTCAATTGCACGTCAAATTATCAATATTCAGTATTTTGTTCAATTGAGCAACACTTGCTCAGTTGTACGCCAAAATTATCAAATTCCTCGAATTGAGCAATACTTTCTCAATTGCTCGAAAAACTCTCAATAGTCAGCAACTCGTCGAGTTGAGAAATACTTTCTCAGTCGCTCTAGTCAGTAATTCATTGACATCTCAGAGAATTACATGTTCAATCCATGAATCACTGAGCATTCACCACTTATGCTCAATTCAACAAAACTAGACTCACAGTCTAAATCAGTCAACAAATGACTAACTAATACACGTCTGCCTTGCAGACTCCACGATTTGTCAAATAACAATCACGTCACAAATGGGGGGATATCACTTAGGGTTTTGGTATGGCGGTCTACGACACGTGGATTCATCCACAACGAGAAATGTGCGTAAGTCGTGTAAACGGTTGAAGGAGTTAGCGAAGTAGTGGGTGCACGATCAGTCAAGTCTTCGCACGATATGGAACTGACTTTACCACGATCTCCCACTTTCCCACTCTTTCACTCAAGAAACCGCCACACTTACAGGGATCAGTGGTACATCATTCTCGCAATATAAATAAGTCTAAATCGAGGACATCAGGATATCATCAATCATCGATTATCATCATTATCCGTCAACAACTCGATATAAACTTATTCACAGAACTCAACTTTAGCAGTTCAGCAATATTGCAGAAACCTTCAACACACCCACAATCCTTGATCATCACTGATCCCACACAACTCTCAGCTTCCCTCCTACATATCAACCCATCTCCCTCTTTGCGACCGAATTGACTCTGGAACGGCCATTGTCTTGGTTTAGGTCGGAGTCATACAGATTGATTTCCCGAATCTAAGCACCCCCTTTGCAGCGGTGCATCTGTGTGAGGATTAACATTTTTCCTGGCTGAGGAGTCCCGACAACACGCTCGACTCTTCACTTTCCCAAAAAACCGGCGGCTCGTTTTTCCCCATCCACAGATTGGCGACCACAGTGGGAGATTAATCTCTCGGTTGTAATCTTACATTTTCGCAAAATGGTTGATCTTAGGTCAGATTCAGTTACAAATCCTAACGCGAACATCGCTAGAACTAGCAACAACGGTGATATTCCAGAAACCATTCCTGCTTCCAACAATGGTGGTGACACTACTCCTCCTCGAACCAACGTGGAAAATCATCCTCTTTTTGGCTGACATCCCGAAGAAATCAGAGAAAATCCATCCACTATCGTTGATCTCATGAAAGTCCAGGAAGTTCTCGCCAAAAATCAGACTGATATTGCTTCTACTCAGAAGGAGCTATGTAACTACCTCAAAACTCTTACTGACAAGATATCAGACAAAACTCAAGAGAAAGGGAAAGACAAGGAAACATCTCCAAGAACGGATCATGATGTTATTCCAGTCCACGACGATGACGAGGCCCACAAAACTGCGGAACCCGCTGGTTTCATCACCCGTGAAGACTTGGAACGTTTTATGGAGAATCGAGGAAGGGGTCATACAACGACTGTGCACCGTCATCAGCCTCCGTACCCTACATCCACACAAAGGATTTCTCTCCCAAAGGGATACACTTCTCCAACGTTCACACTCTATAATGGAACGGGGAATGCTCGAGAACACGTTTCTCGGTTCCTGGAAGCATTAGGAGAACATGAACACAACCATGTCGTCCGTTTGAAGGAGTTTTTAAAATCCCTGACGGGTCGAGCGTATACTTGGTACAACAACATTGCACCAAGAACCATAGCTAATTGGGGATAAATGATTAATGCTTTCTAAAGAAAGTATTTCTTTGTTTCTGAGCAAATTACCCTTTCTGACTTAGGAAAGATGGCTCAGAAAACTGCCGAAAATCCGAATGACTATGTAAAGAGGTTCAGGATTCAAGATTTGGACTGTCATGATCCAAACGTCACTGAACAACAACTGGTGGACTTGTGCATCAATGGCATGATCCCAGTTTACAGGGCTTTGCTGGAGAATCTTCGCTTTCAGACCTTTTCAGAACTTCATGAAGCAGCCAAGCGATCAGCAACTACTGCTCCCGCCTTGCTAGAAATAACGAAAACTGTCAAAGTAGAGGAATCGAAAGATAATCGAAGCAGCAATGCCCGACGTCTGATCAACAAACAGTACAATTTTGAATCCTCCATGAATTTTGCTGAAGGGAGCAAGAGAAAAGCCGGGGCACAACAACATAAGAATGCTTCTCCAACGTGTCACCCTCCGAAAGCTCCGAGGAAGGACAACCAGACTAGAAATGCACAACCACCGAATCAACAGGATGATCAGGAAGTACCTGACTTCCCTTTACCCATTGAAGAAGTGATCGAACTACTAGAAGTCTGGGTCCAAGATGGTGTAATCAAACTACTTCCTGTCAAGAAGGAATCAACTGCGGAACAAATAGAAAACATACTTTACTTCCATTTCCATAGGTACGTCAGTCATCCAACAAGTGATTGTAGAAATTTTAAACGCATATTCAAAGAGAAGGCCGACTCGGGAGAATTGAGGACTGAAGGAGTGCACATAAATCCTCTCCCAATCAGAACATTTGCACCCTCCGAGCAGCCGGTCAAGGAAGCGGTTCAATACTTAATTGAGCACGTATGCGGGTTGTTTTACCTGTCAAAGGCCCGGAGAGTTGATATGTTTGCTGCGCTGAACCATATTGTGTCTGGAAAGCGGCTAACAATCCAGCAGACGCTCCCTGAACCTCCAGTAACAGACAATGAGATGTACGACTTGGGACTTCTCACTATGGTGCATCTCAAGGGAAATGAATTTAAACGAGCATTAGTTGACGTTGTAACTGCTTTTAACATCATCCCTTTGAATAGCCTCAGAGCTACTGGCATCACTCGACAAGAAGCGACTCATGCTCCTTTTTCAGTCAGAGACCACGAATGAGTCTCCATGGAAGCTTACGGTTACATCATTCTCAACATAATAAATGATTCGACTTGGACATAAAATAAATTCCTCATATTTAAGGGGGATCCTGGGTATGACATGATTCTTGGGCGAGCATGGATTCATGATGGAAAAGGTGCTGCAGTATCTTCATCTTCAGTTGCGCAGTTCTCCGTCGAAGAAAGCTCTAACTCGGAAGATGATCAACCTTTCGAGCATTTGGGAAAAGTTAAAGCCTTGATGAAACTCACATAAAAACCTGGAGAGGGCGTCCAAGAATTTTTCAGGAGGTTTCGCACTCAGGCAAGTCTCATTACCCATAATGCATATGTATTACCAACTTTCAAATATGCTACCCTAGTCCGGGGACTTAATCTTACTCACGACCAAGCTGTCATCAAACACTATGAGTGAATAGTCTCTCCTCAGCAATACTACATTAAATGGTTGGAGTCTCTTCCAACTAAACACCACATTGAAAGGTTTGTCGCTGAAGACATGGCTCAGTTCCACAAGCGATATCCAGCATACTCTCTCTTGGATGAATGTCCACATGTACTGCAGAATTGGAAAGCCCCACCAACGTGGAATCCACGAGGAATTCCAAAACAGCAGAAGATATTCAAGGCACAGGCAACCAAGCCTAACAAATTTCATGAAGAATATTTGGTGCTTAAGGCGACCAGACACAATCTACATTCTACAAAGGGTTCTAACTGGGAAGGACCCTTTATGATTGCTAAGTCAATTGCTGGAGGCTACTACAAATTGGATGACATCAATGGCAAGGCGAGTATACCAGTGATTCATGAGAATTGGCTCAAGATTTTCGATGCATGAAGCATTCAACATTGAATGTTTTATATCTAAGATAAACGCTCAAAACATCTGACGTTTTGCATCTTAGGATTTTCTTTTACCTGTATTTTCGATTCCTCCAAAACGTTTGCAATACTTTCATTCAGTATTTGAAATTCAGCAATTTATCAAAAGTTCTTTTACTTAAGAAAAATCTCTATCAAAATCCAAAAGAAAATCCTTAATTACTCAAAAAATCAAAACCTATCAGAGTCAAAACCCAAATAAAATCTCACATTTCTCGGAAGTTCAATGTTCATGAGAAGAAAACTAAAGAAAGCCATCAAAGAAAGATTTCTGCTCCTCTGCCTCCTCCAAGACTTTCAAGGATGCCTTTTCCGCGTCCAGCTTCTTGGACAGTTCGGTAACTTCGTTCATCTTCTTCAACACAGCATCACTAGTGGGGAAAGGAGCATCACTCTCTGCTGCTTTCCTGACAGCCTCAAGCTTTTGACGAAGCCACTTCATATTGAAGCCAAGTTATTCAGCATTCTTCAAGTTGTACTCCCAATCAAAGAGTCATCTCGGATAACAGTATTTCTGGCTGTGATCCGGATATCATTTATAACACGCAAGATGGCTTCTACTTGCCTCGTCAAGAAATAACTGCGTCCTGTATCCCGAGTAACAACGATGTGTCCATACATTTCCCACAGTTTCTCGTACATAGCAGCATATATGATGGGAACACTAAATACGCCAACAAACTGGTGATATGGGAGTAACTCACCAAATTTAGGAGCAAAAGAAATCCCTGCAGTGGGATACTCGTATACTATCATCCCGGTCTTAGTCACCGGAGAAGTGTCAACAATCATAGGGACAACTTCAGTCGGAGTAGCTTCTGCCATTCTCGATTCGGGTTCCACCGCCTCAGGCACAACTGGGATTTCCACCGCCTCTACAGCATCAACAACCAGCACTTCATGACCCTGAGGTGCAGGGATGGAAGTCTCATCACTGACAGCTCCAGAATCGTCCAAACCATCCCCATTGGATCCATTATTCCCAACTTCGACATTTGACACCTAATGTGAAGATTACATGGGATTAGAATGATTCAAGCGTGGAAACACAATAAAACCATAAAAGTTAATAAAGTAAGTGAACTAATATCATCTAAGTTCCTTATTATGCATCTAAGACATGCACAAGTAGTGTGAAATTTATGAAACGCGTTTTCAAGCAAGCTCAGCTGAAGAAAGTTTACACTGCCCTGTGTTCAATGACGAACTGGGAGAAATTGGTGATAAATCTAGAGTTTGGTTATACACCATTCTCTTTTTATGGAAGTCCTCTACAACATGTCAAAATTTCATAACAATTGGATGAACGAACGAGGAGATGTGGCCAAAAGATTGGACAACATGCAATCTGGAAAAATCCTGAAAGTCTCCTGGAACTTTACTGTTTCGCCTTTTTCAGGCCCTAAACTTGATCAAATGTATAAAAGCTTCTTTCATAAAGCTTTGAAATTTCCCGGGCTTGAGGATACATATGCATATATCGAAAATCCAACTCCAAACGAGGATTCTACAACATTTTTACTAAAAGGCTGAAGTCTGAAATTTTCTGGTGACGTATTTCAGCAAAATTACTCGTATATTCACATGGGTTTTCATTCATTCACTCACAAATCAGAAATATCATACTTCTATGAAGAAATTACAGGGGATACACTTACTGAAGGGGTCTCTAAATCATTTGAAGACTCGGTAATGCCAGAATCCTCATTGGCAGCTCCACTATCTTCATTCGGTTTGGGATTTCTAGCGCTCTCCATATTCTCATGCCCTGAGGAGGGGTGTGCTTCATCAACATGCTGCTCATCTAAAATGACTTCCTCCTGGATACATCAACAACGATCATCATTAATTCATCCAAAGGCGTGTTACACTGATTAGCTTGAGGAGGGAATACTTACGTCAACTTCCTCGTCAGTGTTGTATCCCTGAATTATTCGACCAGGATCAAAGCGAAGACCATGAATAACATATGGAGCAAAATTCTGAAACGAATTAACAATATTCTTTTAAGATCCTGATCACAGGGACGAGAAAGTCGCAACAATGAAGAAAAGTATTAACAACTCACCAAAGAAGCGACATGAGACTGTATATCGTCCGGGATCATCCTATGAGATGTCTTTCTCCTGCCTTATCCTCCTTGAGGACGTTCTTGAAGGTTTGGAGAGTTTACATCAACTCGAAATCCCACAGCACGGCCGTCCTACCATGAAGTCCACAATACAATTAAGAAGCGTGATTGGCGTACTTTGGCTAAAATCATGTAAAAGGTACTCATCTGTGTCGCATTTGGAGACGTATTCCTTTTGTCGCCACTGGAAAGATATCTCATCCTGGGTCGATCAGAGATCATGTCATAGGAAGGGAACTCTCGAACTGGGGACTTAACATCCATTGCAAACTCATACACACGCTCAAGTTGCTGACGCCAGAAGTCTACGTAACCTGGAGTCATGAAATTAGCAAGATCAGAGTACGGGAATAAATACTCACTTCCCTCCACATGAGTGCAGTCCAGATTAGTCTTCAAATACTCAATTGATGGTTTGTTCATTCGGTGACCCGGAATACACTGATCAGCACCCATCTGTCGAGCCGCCCTATCAATATTGTATTCTTCTACCCGGAATTCTCCATTCATTACTGATATCAAGAAACCAAGAGTACAACTCAAGACAAAAGATCTCTCTCCTTCACTCAGACCAGCACCAGTACTCAGCATGATATTCTCTTCAGCAGTATTGAAAGTGACCAATTGTGAGAAGAGAGAAGGAACCGACACCCAGGGGCGAAAGTTGAACTCATACTCAATGTCCAAAACGTCAGCAATGCATATTTTATATTGTGGTTTATTTCTAGACCAACGCATGATCCTGACGTTATTTTTCTCAAGGAAGGAGTGACGAGTGTCGACCTTGGGTCCTTGCAAAATTCTACGGGGAATTGGGGCATAACTCTCGAGATGCTCCGACATTAAGGCTTGGAGGAACATGGTATTGGCATATGTCTCGACTTTCATGAAGCCATCAGAAATACTGGAGTCTATAACTAAAGAGTCTAAATTGGCGAACAATGAACCCAAGAATAGACTGCCAATGGGAATTTTCTCACCTTTGGCCATCTTTATGGCAAAGCGAATCACAAACGGCTTCAACAAGTGTCCACAATATTCAAAGATATCCCTGGAAAGCCACAAGCATAAGAAAGCAGAAATTGTTAAAGCTCCATCAACTGGTTCTTCAGGAATTCTATCTCTCGGCCACCAATATGATAACTATTGAGCATAACAGGATGTGGGTGACTCATTGAATTCGTGCATCTTGGCCTCTAATATGTTAGATATCTCCTTCTCCTCTGATGAAAGCTCTTCAGGGAAATTACCAGTAATTGGAAGGTGCAACAAAGCAACTACATCTTCTAAAGTAATGGTGAATTCTCCCCATCTGCATATAAACGTGTGAGTAGGAACACACCAACGGGCGAGCAAGGCTACCATACCTGGTATATCATGGTTGATGATTAAATCTCCAGCAGCTTGAATGGCTCGTGCTACCTGGGCGCTATCCAATATGGTCCTAACACGGCTATGACCCAGCATGTATCTTGCCCATCCAGAGAAATACATCAGGGGCTTTCGTGAAAGCTTGAACTCCACATGAGAAGCCGAAAAGTGTTTTCCTTGCAAAAAAAACCGGATTACTGCTTGAGGAGATACCAATTTATGCTGAGTAGTGCTCCTGTGATTTATTAACAACTGAAACGAGGAGCCTAAGGGACATTTTCAGGTCTATATAGATACGTAAAGAACTTATCCTCAGCAGTTGGAATGTTCTTAGTCTTGGGACTTCCCTCTTTCTCCTTGGAAATCTCAGAATCATCATTTCTGGAGGAACCATCACCTCTGGAAGAGGCGTCTGTGGAAACATCCTCTCTCGAAGAAGCATCATCTTTAGAAGCGCTACGGGACTGAGTCATTTTCGCGAAGTTGTTGTGACATCCATACACAAATTTCATCAACAGAATTGAAGCAACAAGAAAATTATGATGCTCATATCGACGTCTACAAAAATGGTAATCCTCAACTCTTACCTATTTACGATTTCACGAACTTAGTGATAACAGCGTAAAACCCCAAAACTTGCTTGTTCTTTCAAACCTGCAAAGCCGAGCAAAAAACTTATCATTTGGGAGTCAACACTGACTTTTCACGAAACCATGAACAATTCACATAAACTTTTCACGTGAACATCTCATGATTTTATACCACAAAACATATATCATAAAATCATGAACCACAATTTTTCATCTTCAACAGTTACTCAAAATCACTGTTTGATTTTATTTTATCAAAAAAAAAAAAACTCACGTACGCATATAATTTTTTTTTTTTTTACGTGAGTTAACTTTGCTCAATCGAGCATTCACCTATGAAATGAGGGTATTTCCTATTTTGTAAAGTCCGAATAAAATTTCAAAAGTTCTCAAGCAAATTTTCATCATGAACTCCAAGTCTTTTCGAAATTCCTTTAACCCTAAGGATTGTTATTTATTACTTTTTACGAACAAACCTACGTTGCTAAAAGTATTTGCAAAGTTCATGCTTTCAAAAAAACTTGGATTTCCATGAAACCTAATAAACAAAAAATTTTCTACTGCAACTAGACCGTGTCTATTCAAAATTTTATGTATCTCTTCATATTATGGATTTTTGCTCGTTCCTTCAACTAACGAACAAACGGGCATACACATACGTTTTCTAAAAATCCTTCATAAATTCTACGCATGCATGCAACAAGGGGATTTCTCGTTTTGTGAAAAACTCATGAATCATAAAACTAACATCAAAAAAAAAAATCGGATAGACTCACCTGCCGGCGCCGGCCGGCCGGTGATCAGACGGCGGCGGTGCTGGCGTGAATTTTTCTTCCTCCTCCCTGTTGTTGCTGAACTCGTGAAGGTGATGCAAAGAGTGAGAGATGGTCGGTCAAATAATAAGAATTATTATTAGGGTTATTCCCTATTATATCGAATTTGTTTCCAAAACCTAATAAAACATGGGTTTCCTTTTTGGGGCTAAGGCCCGTAAATCCTAGACCGACCATAACTAAGCTTCCGAACACACAAATCAGCAGTGCCTCATCTCTCCACGCTCACGAGATGACACTCTATCTTACTATCAGGGTCCTCATCTGTGCATTTGCTCGTACATGACATCATTGGGGTAAATCGAGGATTCTGAAACTACCTTTGTAGACTGAGTTCGACCGCTGATCTCGTCGACTGAAAATCACCATTTAATGCTCACTGCGGAACATGATTGTTCCTCACTAAGCAGGGGACTTAATGTAGATGGTGGATTTTCAACAAAGGGCAAAACTGTAAAATCATGAGGCATGTTTGACACGGCTTTCAGGCATGCAACGATTCATATTTTAGGAACCAATGATGAATATGTTTTCGAAAAGCCTCCACCAGCTGAGCGTTCGATCCCTGGCATTTCGTCGTGACCTCTGTGCAGAATAACATATTTGGGCGGTTATCCGTAGATTGAGAGCTTAACGCCTTAAGGAAGTCGGTGATACTCACTGTTCCCTGACTGCAGGAGAGAGACCCACCTCCACATAGAAGAATAGTTGGGTGGCGGACGCCTTCAGGACTTCGGTGACACTCATCGTTCCCTAATTATGTGGAGAGACTATGCATAGATTCAGGCGGTTCTCCGTCGATTGAGAGCACTAACACTTTCAGGTCGTAAACAACATCGTGACTCCCTGACTATACACCATTCAAAATATATGTGACGCTTTAACTGGCTAATATCTTTTCTGCAATATATTAATTCTGCTGCGACATTCACCACTGAATTCCCAGAATAATCTATTATTTCTCCTATTCCATGTTCGAATCCATGGCCTGATCCCATGTAATGGAAATAACAATTGCTCCTATTCCATGGTCGAATCCACGACCTGATCCCATGGAATGGCAATAAAAATTGCTCCTATTCCATGGTCGAATCCATGGCCTGATCCCATGGAATGGCAATAACAAATGCTTCGATTCTATGATCGAATCCACGGCTTGATCTCATAGAATGGCAATAAAACAACTGTGCTATCTCATTACTCTGATTTCATGATCGAATCCACTGATCTCATGAAATGGTAATATATAATCTTAATTACTCCGATTCTATGGTCGAATCCACGATCCCATAGGATGGTAGTGCTTGTTTTATTATTCTGAACTCGTAGTCGAATCCATAGCTGATCCTGCGAATTAATAATGAACAACTATTCATTTTTATTACTCAGTTTCATGAATTATTCTCCACTGAATTCATAGATTGGTAATAAATGCTGAACAACCGGGCATCTGGACCATCACTGAGTAAGCCCCACAAAAATGGTGCGAGTGTACTCGACAATGATGCACGACTGAGCACCCGGATACACGAACGAGTGTCCAAAAATATGAAATAATGAGGAATCCTTCGCAAAACAGGAGAAAACAATAAATATTAATAAAATAATAAGAGACGCCCAAGGCCGGGCCCACAAGCCGGCTGGCCGGCCGTGCCCTAGCCATGGTCGGTCCATGCCTCTTCCATTATTTTCCTTATTTTTTGTTATTTCGTGAACTCACGAAAACTCCTTGGTTTTAGCAACTTTCCTTGTTTTTGCAAAACCCGTGAATTATCCATAACTTCGTGGATTCACGAAATAATATTATAAAATAAGGAGAGGTGTGCGGGACCGGGAAACCCAGCTGGCCAACCATGCCCGAGACGTGGTTGGTCCCACACCTCACAATCCTTAGCTTTCATAATTATTATTTCCTAATCTCAAGAAACTCCTCCGTTTCAACAAAAACTCATGGATCCTCCATAACTGTAAGGATTCTCCATAACTTCAAGGATTCATGAAAAATAATAAAATAGGGAAAGGTGCGTGGGACCGGACAACCTAGACGGCCGGCCATGCCCTAGCCATGGTCGGTCCCTCACCTTGCAATCCCTATTCTTTCATAATTATTATTTTCCTCAATTCATGAAACTCCTAGGTTTGAGAAAAATTCATGATTTCTCCATATTTTCTCAAATATTGCTCAAATCACGAAAACCAAAAGCCAACATAGTCACAGATTGGCTAGCCTTTCACGAAAATTTTAAAACACTTTTATTTTAATATTTTCAAAATATTGATGAATTGAGCATACATGCTCATTCCAACAAAAATCGAGAATTCTCAGTCAAGATGAAACTCTTCTGAAAATTCACGACATTGCTCGAACGCGCATCAGAAAATACTGAAACCCTCAGTATGGAAACACGGACACTACGGCAACACGTGCACGCCTTCATGACCGACCAGGGTCATTCCTAGGGATTTCACAAGGCCGGTCCCACACGTTTTCATAATTCTGACCTAATTTGCTTAATTGCTCATACTGGGACCGAACTCTCTCCAACCAACTGGGGGATTCTCCAAATGACCAACAACTGGTCCCGTGACAACCAAGAGCCGGTCCCATGATCTTTTGGTCGGTACTCATCTTTCATACCTAGGTTTTATCACCTAATGTTGAATCCAGCAACATTTCAATAAATAATGAATCCTGCATTTAATCATCGTTTTTTCACCAACTCTCAAACTGAGAACCCTGGTGCGTGCTCACTCGAGCACTTGGAACCCATGGATGCTCATGTGGTCGGTCCCTTCTCACTCATGACCAATTTTCAACAATTCACCAATTGATGAAGGATTGATAAAATTAGGGTTTCGAACAAACGCTCAACGAATCACCATTCTGAGCAAGTTCAAACACAAAATAATGTTGATTCAGCAATCAACATCCAAATTAATAATATTCGGTAATTCACCAATATTTTTGATTAATATTTTATTGGGTCACGGCACCAGTAAATAATTCGTCGAATTTAGTAATACTTGCTCAGTTGCTCGAATATTGATCCAACCATCAATGTTCAGTAATTCATCAGTAGTTTGTCAAAATGAGAAACACTTGCTCAATTGCACGTCCAATTATCAATATTCAGTATATTTTTAAATTGATCAACACTTGCTCAGTTGCACGCAAAAATTATCAAATTCGTCAAATTGAGCAATACTTGCTCAATTGCTCGACAAACTCTCAATATTCAGCAAATCGTCGAGTTGAGCAATACTTGCTCAGTCGCTCTAGTCAATAATTCACTGACATCTCAGAGAACTACATGTTCAATCCATGAATCACTGAGCATTCACCACTTATTCTCGATTCAATAAAACTAGACTTACAGTCTAAATCAGTCAACAACTGACTAACTAATACACGCCTGCCTTGCAGACTCCACGATTCGTCAAATATAAATCATGTCACAAATGGGGGGATATCACTTAGGGTTTTGGTCTGGCGGTCTACGGCACGTGGATTCATCCACAACGAGAAATGTGCGTAAGTCGTGTAAACGGTTGAAGGAGTTAGCAAAGTAGTGGGTGCACGATCAGTCAAGTCTCCGCACGACATGGAACTGACTTTACCACGATCTCCCACTTTCCCACTCTTTCACTCAAGAAACCGTCACACTTACAGGGATCAGTGGTACATCATTCTCTCAATATAAATAAGTCTAAATCGAGGACATCAGGATATCATCAATCATCGATTATCATCATTATCCGTCAACAACTCGATATAAACTTATTCATAGAACTCAACTTCAGCAGTTCAGAAATATTGTAGAAACCTTCAACACACCCACAATCCTTGATCATCACTGATCCCACACAACTCTCATCTCCCCTCTTACAGATCAACCCATCTCCCTCTTTGTGACTGAATTGACTCTGGAACGGCCATTGTCTTGGTTTAGGTTGTAGTTATACAAATTGATTTCCCGAATCTAAGCACCCCCTTTGCAGCGGTGCATCTGTGTGAGGATTAACATTTTGCCCGGCTGAGGAGTCTCGACAGCACGCTCGACTCTTCTCTTTCCCAAAAAAACCAACGACTTGTTTCTCCCCATCCACATTCACAAAAAATATTAAAATACCATTATTTTAATATTCTCAAAAATTGATGAAACGAGCAAAGTTCTACTTTGCTCATTCGAGGAAAATCAAGAATTTCAGTCAAAGATCAAACTCTTCTGAAAATTCAACATATTCCTCAAATGCACACCAGAAAATACTCAGACTGTGATATGGACATTATGGCGACACGGTCATGCTCCCTTGACCAACCAAGGGCGGCTCTAAGGCTTGCAACGAGCCGGTCCTACACGTTTTCATAATTTTGACTTAATTTGCGCAATCGCTCATACTGGGTCAAAACTCTTTTCAACCAACCCGGAGTTTGCTCAAACGACCATCAGTTGTTTCCACGACCACCAAGGGCCGGTCTCATTCCCTCTTAGTCGGTCCCTTACTTTTCCATAATTAGGTTTTATCACCTAATGCTCAATCGAGCACTATTTCAATAAATGATGAAACCGGCATTTAATCATCATTCTTTCACCAACTGGCCAACTAAGGATCCTGCTGCATGTACTAGTACAGAAATGGCCTTTAGCCACGCCAGATATAAATTTCCCTGTCACGCCTTTTTGGTTTTGGCGTGTCTATATGGTATACTTCTACTCTATAGACACGCCATGTTCTATGGGCGTGTTAATATAAGTGCTTTCAACCACGCCAGGGCTAGTAGCGTGTCCAAATATCAACCATTTAGTCACGTTACCTTTTAATTTTTGATTGGGCGTGCTTATATACCAGTCTATGGAAACATTAACCAGTTGTGGTATGTCCATAAAAATAGTCACGCTACTTGAGGCGTGTTTAAAAAGTTAGTTTTATTAGACACGCAAGTATGCGTGTCCATAGTGTACGATTTGCAGACACGCCGGTTAATTTGTGTGGCTATAAATTTGGTTTTATTAGACACGCTAGTATGTGTGTCCATAGTGGGTGTTTTATAGCCACGCTGGTTGTGTTGCATGGCTAAAAAGTTCGGTTTATTGGACACGCTACTATGCGTGTTCATTAGTGTGCGTTTTATAGACACGCTGGTTTATATGCGTGGTTAAAAAGTAGGTTTTATTAGACATGCTAGTATGCGTGTTCATAGTGTGTGTTTTATAGACACGCCAGTTCTATTTATTACTGGGTATGGGTATACATGAAATAGGCTGTAACTGCGACAGCACTGGCCCAACTCTGTTGAGGGTCTTTTTCTTCTCCAGCCCAACAGTCATTAACTGAATAAATAAAAAAATTTCTTCCCAAATTCAAACGCATGGTCTCGACTCGAAGGAGGTATGTAACAAGACGAATCAATCCACCAAGCTTCCCATCTATAGTTGTTTAAGATTAGTTACAATAACCCGTTTCTGCTATTCCATAGGGACCAAAGAATAGTTATAATCTATACATGAATCATTTGATGCTCCGCAAATCACACATAAGAAATTATTCCTCTTCCTCATCATGCTCTGCAACTCATTCATCCCTTTTACCCCAAACCTATATTTCCATTTCCTCCTCCTTTACTACTCTTTCACCCCTTTAATCCCAAACACTAGTACTAATGCTTGGACTTGGTTTTCTTGTTGTTTCTTGTTTGCTGCTAATCCATTAAAATATTTTGGTGCTTAAGTGTTTTAATGGATTCAACAGCAAACAAGAAGACAATAACAAAAACAAGTCCAAGATGCTCTGCCAAGTTAACCTGCAGCTGAATGCCTATAAATAACTCATCTGATAAAACCAAATGGTTGACCTAACAATGCACCTCTTAATTGGAGTAAAAGCTAATTTGACCAAGCTCCATAAAAGACCATTTATGGCTAAGCTACTACCATTATTTAAACAAGGCAGGGGGATAAACGGATTATTATACCAAAATAAGAAATCATAGAAATAGAGATTTAGAAAACAGATAATGGCAGACAATGCTAGTAGTTCAACAAATGAAATCACAACGAGCCACCACCCGATTCAGATGCAATGGTACGTGCAAAGTTGACAATTGGGACTTTATCAAGCTCTGAGATTGAAAGGTTGATTCCTTTTCTGAATCAGGAGAATATAAGGAAGAAAGAGAAATAGGAGCGAGAAGAATTTGAAAGATTAAGGGTTGAAAATGATGAGGAATTTCAGTTGTGGATGAGAAAGTTGGATGCCAAAGAGGCACGTCGACACGGACAGAAGCTTGAACGACGAGGAGAGTGGAAGTGTTCATGGGGTAAAACTCGCAGTGCGACTGAAAGTGATAGTGAAGATGAAGAAAAGAACTGTGAAGGATTAGAAGATGAGGAGAGCATTGATGATTCGATGAAGAGAGATGAGAGAGCAAAAGAAGCAGAGAGGAAGAAGAGGAAAAGGCAAGAGTTTGAAGATGTGATATACAAGTGCTATCTCTCCGAAAAGAAGAACAACCGTCATAAGTTTGCTCGAACCATGTCAGAACCCCTGATCGTGGATTCTGACGGAGAGGATATTTCTTGGTTAGACCTCGATGGGGAGCCTGTTTTTTCCAGCGGTGAGAAGGTGGTTTGCAGTGAAGCAGAAGATGAGGAAGAAGAAACCGAAGATGATGATCTCCATGGTCCCTACACATCTTCAGACAATGATGATGGTACTGATGCCTACTATGAAGATGATGAGTTAAACTACAACAACAACAGTGATGGAAATTCTTGGTGATTGCCTTGTAGGTACTGTCAAATCCCTTAGAACTAGAGTAATGTGATATTTTGATTACTATTTCTCTTGTGCATCTCTGTGAAAACTTTTGGGGATATTGATGGTACTTTATGTTGCTGAAGAAGTGTATGGAGAATGGGGTTCAATTTCAGACATTTGGTGCTTATTTTTTGCTTGATAGATGCATGGTGTTGATGAAGATCTTAGAAGATGTAAGGTGATTTTTGGGTTTAGTTTGCAGCAGATGCATTGTTTGGATAACAGCTGGGAGAGTTGCAGTGGTTATGATGGGTAAACCTTTTATGTCAGGTAGATTAGTAATGTTGCAACTTTGAATTTTGGTTGTAAAAAGAAAGTTGTAATGGCACTGGTAGCCTGTCGGGTGTTTAGAATGGGTATTCTGTTTTCTTATTTTGATGTAATTAAACTAGTTTTTTTCTTCTAGTTGTTTGAATTTTCAGTAGTATTAAACTTTTGATGGATGGAGGTCTGAAGGGTTTGAAGAAATTTGTCAGTTTTTCTTACTCTTTTGATTTCAGTAGTAATGGATTGAATACAGTAGATGTACAAACAAGCAATGTTCTTGGTGAATGATTATAAAATTCCAATGATTGTAAAGTAGAGACTGGTAGGATGACTGAATTAGTGAATCAATAGGGTATATAAAATGCTGGTTAAGATGGTAGAAACTAGGGTATTACTCCAGTTTATAAAATGCTTTTGGAGTAAGATTAATTCAAAGACTATTTTAGGACCAATTCCAAAAAAAAATCTATGTGTAAGCCTAGTACTATTACTACTAATCCTAACATGACAGAATATTAATTTAACAATTAGTATAGCCAAATCCAAAAAACCCCCAAATGAATCTTAGATGAAAATAACCCAGATTTGCATTTCCAAGATTATGAATCATTGTAGTTACTTATATGAGAGATCGATTGAACTTAAATCTATCCGTAAATCGATGTTTCACAAAATAGTTGATCGATTCATGCGGTTCAAATGAATGGAATTAGCTGAAATGATAATGAGTTATGTCTCAGGCTATGTTGACATAGTGTTGGTAGATTTTTGTGGATCATTTGAGTTGTTGGTCAGGGACCAGGGTATTGATATTTGGCATGATGCTTGAGCCAAACCATGCTGCAGTTCAAGATATGGTCCATCTGTTAACTAATTAAAATTAAATAAATATACACAATTGTGCAGGGACCTATTATGTTTGACCATTTTTTGATTAATTGTTGGTCACTTGGTGAGGTACTTGAGATATGGCATGACACATGAGCCAAACTTGTGAACCCTGGTGAACCATAATGCTACAGTTATGGCCTTCAAAATTAGGTAACCGCCTCGTTTTACTCTTAAAGATAACGCTATGTGCAATTAAGAGATGAGACGGGTCTGGAGAGGACAATAATGATGTATTTTGAAAAATTGCATCTCGAGACTGAAGAGGCGTGTTCTTCCAAGGGACTAGAAGTTTAGCACCATGCGCCATAAATGAACATTTATGGTTAATCTAACCACTCTACAAAAGGATGAGAAACTGATATACTTGCAATTACTCTTAATCAAACCAAAAGAATAAAGAAAATTTGTAGAGAGAAGAAGATTAAGAGATGCCTGAACCAAACCAACCTACAGTTCAAGATGTTGTTGAAAATCAATCAGCGGCATTAGAAAATGCAAAACAAGCAACTCATGCATTAACAAGTGAAGAGACTGAGAGATTGATTTCTTATTTAGAACAAGAAATTCCAAATAAGAGGATGCAGGAAAAAGAAAATAGGAGACAGGAAGAATTTGATAGGCAAAGGATTGAGAACGAAGAAGAGTACCAGTTTTGGATCAGAAAATATGAGACAAGATGTGCAAGGAAGAGGAGAGAAAGGCAAGAAAGGCTAGAGATACTTGAACGTCATTGGATTAAGACAAGAAGTGCCACAGAAAGTGAAAGTGATGAGGAAGGTGGAGAAGTAGTATAATTTGATAAGGATGATAGCAACAGTGTATCTACTGATCCAGAAAAAGAGCCTCGGTAGAGATGATGCAGAAATGTATCTACTCTATTTGGTAGAGAAAGCTCAACCCAGGATATTTGATCGTACCATGTCTGAACCCCTGAAGGTGGATTCAGACGATGAGGAGATACCAGGGATGGATGTAGATGGAAATCCTATTGCAGCAGAGGTTCAGGAAGAAGAAAATGAAGGATCAGAAGATGATGAGGATGGAGGTTATGGTTCTGCAGCTTCTACCAGAACTGATAGCGGCGTAGACTTCTCCTATGAAGAAGAGAGATTTAACACCGACGATGATGATGATCAGTGGTGATCATCTGAAGAGCATTGGGAAAATATTTTGAGGAAGAATTAGGAGGATTGCATTCCTTGAAGTCTTAAGATCATCTTCGTGAAAATTCACAAAGATTTTCCTAATATGTGTAGTTGTTGGTGCCGTTGGAACTGAAGGAAAGGTCTAGTCTTCTGTTATACATTTTCTAATGCATGGTAAGTGTTTTTTTTTGAGTTTTTTTTTATTTCAGCACAAGGTTTGATCTTGTAAAGGTGTTATTTTTTTGTTGACAAAGATCAAACTCGGTAGTAATAGTGGTAGGTATTTTTCTGGTACTTGTTATGGAGGTTATGTAAGTGCAGCATGCATAATCAGAGAATTTTGCTTGTTGGACGGCATCAGAGTTGGTTGTTAAGGTGTAAGTTGAACTGGAATTTGTAGTGTGTCTAGTTTTTTTCCTTATGGGTTTGATTGTTGAACTGGTGTTGGCCGTACAAAAAATTGTAAATGGAACTACTTAGTAATTAGCGGTCTGATCTGTAATGGTGATGGTGTTTGTAAATGTGGTTAATGAAATTGCAATTGTTTATTTTTTCGGTTTCTCTTTGTGATTTCTAATGAAAGGAACAATGGTATGTTAAACTATGGTATGTTGAAACAAAATAGGCATTATTCTCTATCCCGTCTAATTCTATTGATGGAGAGGCATATACACACCTAGTCTGAATCTACAATCTGGCGAAATATAGAGATGTTCATACTTCATAATCAACATAAGAAATTGTACCATTCAATAAATATACACAAGAGTGCTGATTTTATTTTGCTTATTGACCTTATTTGTTTGATCTATTATGTTTGACCATATTTTGATTTTAATTGTTCGTCGGGGACTTGAGATATGGCATGATACATGAGCCAAACCATGCTGCAGTTCAAGATATGGCCCATCTGTTAACTAATTAATCAATTATGTCAGGAATACACTAATTAGTCAATTATGTCAGGAATACGTGATAAAACTCATTCCACAACAGATCCATATCATCATCTTGATTATTGTTCTGCAAACCTACTTCTTCCTCTTCTCTCATATTCCTTGCCTCTTCTTTCTTCTTCTTTTTATTCAATCTTATTGTTTTCGATATATGGTACTTAGCTTTCTCTAGTTGCTCCAAATTCATTTCACATACTGCAAATTTGAACCTCATCATCACTTCCTTTCTCTTCAAGTACTCCTCCTTATCAACTTCTTCTGCTGTCATTGGGGTCTTGCCTTTTGATGGTTTGGAACTGTAGATGGGGAAAAACGAGTCGCTGGTTTTTTAGGGAAGTGAAGAGACGAGCGTGTTGTAGAGACTCTTCAACCGAGCAAACTGTTTAACCTCACACAGATGCACTGCAAAGGGAGTGCTTAGATTCGAGAGATCAATCTGTAGGACTCCGGCCTAAACCAAGTCAATGGTCGTTCCGGAGTCAATTCAGTCGCAAAGAGGGAAATGAGTTGATCTGTAGGAGGGAAGCTGAGAATTGTGTGGGATCAATAATGATCAAGGATTGTGGATGTGTTGAAGGTTTCTACAATAATGATGAACTGATGAGTTCGAATAAGTTCTTGTAGATTGATGAATTCCTGAGAGTAATTACTCGAGAAATTCTTTGTTGACAATTGCTGATGATGGTAACCATTCGTTGTCCTCAATCATGGATTCAGAGGCTTATTTATACTGTCACAATAGTAAACACATTGATCCCTGTAAGTGTGACGGTTTCTTGAGTGAAAGAGTGGGAAAGTGGTAATTGTGGTGAAAACCAATTCCAGGTCGTGCAGAGATTTGGTTAACCGTCCACCCACTACTTTGCTAACTCCTTCAACCGTTTGCACGACTTACTCACACTTCTCGTTGTGGATATATCCACGTGCCATAGGCCGCCAGACCAAAACCCTAAGTGATATCTCCCCATGTGACGTGATTGACGTCTCACGAATCGTGGAGTCTGCATGACAGATGTGTATTAATTAGTCAGTTGTTGACTGATTATACGGTGAGTCTAGATTTTGTTGAATTGAGCATGAGTGATGAATACTCAGTGATTCATGGATTGAACATGCGTAGTTCTTTGCATGATGCTAATATTTCACGTGTTGGCAAAATTGTGAATTTGATGAAGGATTGCTGATAATATTGATAGTTGGATCAATGTTTGAGCAACTGAGCAAGTATTGCTCATTTTAGCAAATTACTGTTAATTTACTGAATATTAATGGATTGAGAAAGTATTGCTCAATTCGACAAATTATTTATGGATGGCGTGACCAAAAATATTAATTAAAATATTGGTAGACTACCAAATATTATATAATTAATCTAGATGCTGATTGCTGAATCAACATAAATTCATTAGTGTTTGAATCCTGCTCAGAATGATGATTCGTGGAGCATTTATTTGAAACCCTAATTTTTAATCAATTGTTCATCAATTGATGAATCGCTGAAGATAAGTCATGAGTGATAGAGGGATTGACCATATGGAATGATAGATGTCCATATGACTCCCAAGTGCTCGCGTGAGCATGCACCAGGATCCTTAGTTGGTCGTCGTGGGACCAGCTGATGGTCGTTTGAGCAAACTACAAGTTGGTTGAAAAGAGTTTAGACCCAATATGAGAAATTGAGAAAATTAGGTCAAAATTATAAGAACGTATGGGACCGGCTCATTGCAAGCCTCAGATACGCCCTTGGTTGGTCAAGGGAGCATGACCGTGTCCCCATAATGCCCGTATCTCAGTCCTGAGAGTTTCGGTATTTTCAGGCGTGCGTTTGAGCGATATGTTGAATTTTCAGAAGAGTTTGATCTTTGACTAAAATTCTTGATTTTTTGCTCAAGTGAGCATGTTTGCTCATTTGATCAATATTTTTCGCGAGTAGCCTAGTCGGTCGTGTGACCATGTCGACTTTTGTCCTTTTCATGGTTTAAGCAATATTTGAGAAAATATGAAGAAATCATGATTTTTTCTCAAACTGAGGAGTTTCATGAGATGAGGGAAATAATATATATGAAATAATAGGGATTGCAAGGTATGGGACCGGCCACGGCTAGGGCATGGCCGGCCAGCCAAGTTTCCCGGTCCCATGACACCTTTCCCTATTTTATAATATTATTTTTCATGAAACCGTAAAACTATGGAGAAACCATGAGATTTGTTGAAACAGAGGAGTTTCATGAGATTAGGGAAATAATAGTTATAGAAGGCTAGGATTGCAAGGTGTGGGACCGGCCACGGCTTGGGTATGGCCGGCCGGCTAGGTTACTCGGTCCCGCAACACCTTTCCCTATTTTATATTATTATTTCTCATAAAACCATGAAAATATGGAGAAACCGTGAGTTTTGCTTAAACAAGGAAAATTGCTATAATGAAGGAGTTTTCATGAGTTCATGAAAATAAGAAAATAAGAAAAAATGATGGGAGAGGCATGGGCCCGACCCGTGAGCGCCTTTTATTATTATTGTTTTTCTCCTGTTTTGTGTAGGATTCCTCATTTATCCATGTTTTCGAATGATCGTTCGTGCATTCGGGTGCTCGGTCGTGCATCATTTTCGAGTACACTTGCACCATTTTATGGGGATTACTCAATGATGGTTCTGATGCCCGATTGTTGAGTATTTATTACTAATTTACGAAATTCAGTGGAGAATGATTCATGAAACTGAATAATAAAAGTGAGTAGTTTTTTTAATTATCAATATATAGGATCAGCCGTGGATTCGTCCATGAATTCAGAATAATAAAATGAGTATTACCATTCCATGGGATCGTGGATTCGACCAAAGAAATCGGAGCAATGGTTGTTTATTACCATTTCATGAGATCAGTCGTGGATTCGATCATGAAATCAGAGTAATCTATTACCATTTCATGAGATCATCCTTGGATTGGATCATGAAATCGGAGTAATAATTTATCTATCACCATTTCATGAGATCAGTCGTGGATTCGGTCATGAAGTCGGAATGATGAGATAAAATAGATTATCTTCTAGGAATTCAGTGGTGAATATCACGGTAGAATCAATCTATTGCATAAAGGATATTAGCCAGTTAGAGCGTCACATCCATCCTGAAGGGTGCATAGTCAGGGAGTCACAAGTGTTGATTACGACCTGAAGGCGTTAATGCTCTCAATATGAGGATAACCGCCTGAGTCTATACACGGTATCTCCACATAGTCAGGTAAAAGTGAGTGTCACCGACGTCCTGAAGGCGTTAAGCTCTCAATCTGAGGAGAACCGCCTAATCGTTCTTCTATGTGGAGGGCGGGGGGGG
>NC_039363.1:54189847-54191843 GCF_003573695.1 Papaver somniferum
GGGGGGTCTCTCTATGTAGTCAGGGAACAGTGAGTGTCACCGACTTCCTGAAGGCGTTAAGTTCTCAATCTGAGAAGAACCGCCCAATTATGTTATTCTACATAGAGGGCATGATGAAATGCGAGGCATCGAACGCTCAGTTAGTGGAGGCTTTTCGAAAAACATGTTCATGATGGCTCGTAAAATATGAATTGTCACATGCCTGAAAGCCGTGTCAGGGACATGCAGTATCATGATTTTACGATTTTGACCTTTATTGAAAATCCACCATCAACAGGAACCACTCCCTTTTTCTGGGTTATTCGGAGCCATTGTTATCTCTGAATTTTTTTTCTTCTCCTCCTTTCTTGGCTTAAATTTCTCTCTAGAAAATGAACATAATCCCTAATTCCTCTTTCACATTTATTATCTTTTTTTTTCTTCTTTTTTTCCTCTGAGACCTATTCCCTAGAGACGCATGCAACGGTTGAATTCAAAGAAATAATAACACCCTACTAAAATGGCATGTCCTTTCTAACCTATTTCATGACGTAATGGTTATCCTTTAGATGTTGTTCCCTTTTAAATAAAAATCCAGTTATAGGTTTAATCTATAACCGCTTATAAGATAAAACGTACAAATATGCGTTACTTGCCTGCTCATTAAGGACGCGACCATTCGCCAACATGTGTATTGGATGTATATATAAGCTTTACTTGTATCTGCTTGAAGCATCCTAAAATATTAATAAAATCCTAAAAGTTTGTAAAAATTTTTTTGACAATCTTTTATCAGTATAATAGCGATGGATATGTTGCCGGAATTAACTACCAAGATACTACAACACCTCCAAACTGCAGAAAGCATTTTAGCAAGCAAACATGTTTCCAAAGAGTGGAATACTATCCTCGGGGACAAAAGAATTGGACTCCTTTTTGGTGTCACACCAAGAATAGGGAAAGAAGTTACTCAACTCTTTTTATAGAGAGGAAGATTTCAGCCCGATCGTAACAGCCAACAATCACGAATTCCAGAATGATGGAACCCATAAAGATTTGAGTAAGTTGCACCTAATAGTTGGATCTTGCAATGGTCTGGTATGTTTTTATGTTTCACACCACGACATACAATATCCTGTATATGTTATGAATCCAGAAACTGCTGAGCACGTACATCTGCCACAACTATGCATCCCAATTGCACGAGATCAAGTACTTTCGTGGTATCCACGATACAATGTAGTTGGGGGTTTCGGTTACTGTCAACGTACCAATGAGTACAAGGTTGTTCGAATTCACATGGATGGTAAAGTTCAAATACACACTCTAGGATACAAGAAGGGATGGAGGAACATAGCAGAGGAGATTCCTTATACTTTTCGGATTTCAGGTGTGTATGCACATGGTTGTATTTTTTGGAAGGATTGTTTTCAGTGGGATGGTGGCATAGTTTCTTTCAATTTGGACGCTGAGACATTTCATCAACATTCGCGACCCCCGCATCATATTCCTGATAGTGAATTCCCATCACTTGGGATGGTTATGTTCGGAGTTCGCCTTTTATTTTACTACATCCATGAGGCCTATGATGAGGGGTTTAATCAGCCCCGGATAGATTTCTGGGTACCCATTTCCAAAAAAAATATTCATACATGGGCACCTGGAGGGGAATGGAATTGGAATCATAAGATAAGCATTTTCTTGGAAAAGGATGAGGATGAAGGGTGACCTACCTATTACCCGTTAGCTTTTGGAAAAAACAAGGACCTCCTATTATGGCAGAATGGACGTTTATTGCGTTACAATGCACCCACCAGAACTTGGACGGAAATTTGGGGGAAACTATTGTGGGAAACAAGCAGGGTTGCAATTATTCCTCATATGAGGAGTGTTGTCTCGTTGAAGAATTTTGGTGGACAATCAGAAACATGTACTCATGATGTCCATCCCACTAACACATTCCTTGGGTTATCTATGTAGCTTTTTTTTTTTCTTATAGTTGTGTTTTTTTTTTGGT
>NC_039363.1:54192071-54195720 GCF_003573695.1 Papaver somniferum
TCTTGTAGTTTTTTTTTTTTTGGTATTTGGATTATTTTCTATGTTCAAATGTACAATTTAATTAATTTGGGTCATTGTTTAACTAGCCAACCTTTGGTTTTTTCCTTTTTCTGCATTACACCTATAGTCCAGCTGTCCGGGCCACCCCAACAGACCTAGGTAATTAGTCGAAAAGTAGAAAAATTATTTGGGTATTTCCTAACATATCATGATTTATTTTAGTTTGTTATGTTCGGAATGTATATTAGATTAAAAAGGAAATTAGATAAACATGAAAAAAATCCATTCCATATCTCATTATATTGCTACAATATCTTTTAGTAATATGGAAATTAAATATTCGGTGTAAATACCAAAGAATAGTGATTTAAGATGGAAAACCTAAAAATATCAGCCAATAGGTGTATTGGATGTTTATATATTATATATATATATATATATATATAAGCTTTACTCGTATCTTCTTATAGCATTCTATAATAAGAAAATCCTAAAAGCTTGTAAATTTTTTTTTTGATAATCTTTCATCAGTATAATAGTGATGGATATGTTGTCGGAATTAACTACCGAGATACTTCAGCACATCCAAACTGCAGAAAGCGTTTTAGCAAGAAAATGTGTATGCATAGAATGGAATACTATCCTCGGGGACAAAAGAATTGGATTACTTTTTGGTGTCACACCAAAAATGGGGAAAGATAAAGTTACCCAACTATTTTATAGAGAGGAAGATTTCAGTGGGATCGTAACAGCCAACAATCATGATGCCCCGAATGATGGAACCCATGATGATTGGACTATGTTGCACCCAATAGTTGGATGTTGCAATGGTATGGTATGTTTTCATGTTTCACACCACGGCATACAAGATCCCGCATATATTATGAATCCAGAAATTGGTGAGCACCTCCATCTGCCACAACTATGCATCCCAATTGCATCGGATCCAGTACTTTCGTGGTATCCACGATACAACATAATTGGGGGTTTCGGCTACTGTAGACGTACCACTGAGTACAAGGTAGTTCGAATTCACATGGATGGTAAAGTACAAATACACACTCTAGGAGACAAGAGGGGATGGAGGAACATAGAAGAGGAGATTCCTTATACTTTTCGGAGTTCAGGTGTGTATGCACATGGTTGTATTTTTTGGAAGGATTGTTGTCAGTGGGATGGTGGCATAGTTTCTTTCAATTTGGACACTGAGACATTTCATCAACATTCGCGACCCCCGCATCATATTCCTGATAGTGAATTCCCATCACTTGGAATGGTTATGTTCGGAGTTCGCATTTTATTTTACTACATCCATGAGGCCTATGATGAGGGGTTTAATCAGCCCCGGATAGATTTCTGGATACCCATTTCAAAAAAAAATATTCATACATGGGCACCTGGAGGGGAATGGAATTATAATCATAAGATAAGCATTTTCTTGGAAAGGGATGAGGATGAAGGGTGGCCTACCTATTACCCGTTAGCTTTTGAAAAAAACAAGGACCTCCTATTGTGGCAGAATGGATGTTTATTGCGTTACAATGCACCCACCAGAACTTGGACGGAAATTTGGGGGAAACTATTGTGGGAAACAAGCAGGGTTCAATTATTCCTCATATGAGGAGTGTTGTCGCGTTGAAGAATTTTGGTGGACAATCGGAAACATGTACTCATGATGTCCATGCCACTAACACATTCCTTGGGTTATCTATGTAGTTTTTTTTATTGTAGTTGTGTTTTTTTGTTTTTTTTGGTATTTGGATTTTTTTTTCTATGTACAATTTATTCCTTGGGTTATCTATGTAGCTTTTTTTTCTCTTGTAGTTGTGTGTTTTTTTTTTTTGGTGTTTGGATTATTTTCTATGTTCAAATGTAAAATTTAATTAATTTGGGTAATTGTTTAACTAGCCAACCTTTGGTTTTTTCCTTTTTCTGCATTACACCTATGGTCCAGCTGTCCGGGCCACCCCAACAGACCTAGGTAATTAGTCGGAAAGTCGAAAAATTATCTGGGTATTTCCTAACAGATCATGATTTATTTTAGTTTGTTATGTTCGGAATGTATATTAGATTAATAAGGAAATTAGATAAACATGAAAAAATTCATTCCATATCTCATTATATTGCTACAATATCTCATTTTTTTAGTAATATGGAAATTAAATATTCTGTGTAAATACCAAAGAATAGTGATTTAAGATGGAAAACCTAAAAATATCATCCAATAGGTGTATTGGATGTTCATATATATATATAAGCTTTACTCGTATCTTCTTGTAGCATTCTACAATAAGAAAATCCTAAAAGCTTGTAATTTTTTTTTTTGATAATCTTTCATCAGTATAATAATGATGGATATGTTGTCGGAATTAACTACCGAGATAATTCAGCACATCCAAACTACAGAAAGCGTTTTAGCAAGCAAATGTGTATGCAAAGAATGGAATACTATCCTCGGGGACAAAAGAATTGGATTACTTTTTGGTGTCACACCAAGAATGGGGAAAGATAAAGTTACCCAACTATTTTATAGAGAGGAAGATTTCAGCGGGATCGTAACATCCAACAATCATGATGCCCCGAATGATGGAACCCATGGTGATTGGACTATGTTGCACCCAATAGTTGGATCTTGCAATGGTATGGTATGTTTTCATGTTTCACACCACGACATACAAGATCCTGCATATATTATGAGTCCAGAAATTGGTGAGCACCTCCATCTGCCACAACTATGCATCCCAATTGCATCAGATCCAGTACTTTCGTGGTATCCACGATACAACATAATTGGGGGTTTCGGCTACTGTAAATGTACCAATGAGTACAAGGTAGTTCGAATTCATATGGATGGTAAAGTACAAATACACACTCTAGGAGACAAGAGGGGATGGAGGAACATAGCAGAGGAGATTCCTTATACTTTTCGGAGTTCAGGTGTGTACGCACATGGTTGTATTTTTTGGAAGGATTATTGTCAGCGGGATATTGGCATAATATCTTTCAATTTGGACATTGAGACGTTCCATCAACATTCGCCACCCCCGCATCATATTACCGGGAGTGAATTTTAGATAAATACTTACCCATCACTTGGGATGGTCATGTTCGGAGTTCACATTTTATTTTACTACATCCATGAGGGGATTGATCGGCCCCAGATAGATTTCTGGGATCCCATTTCCGAAGAAAATATTCATACATGGGCACCTGACGGGGAATGGAGTTGGAATTATAAGATAAGCATTTACTTTAAAGAGGATGAATGTCCGACTTATAACCCGATAGCTTTTGTAAATAACAAGGACCTCTTATTTTGGCAGAATAGGTGTTTATTGCGTTACAATACACTCACCAGAACTTGGACCGAAATTTAGGGGGCACTACCGTGGGAAACAAGGGTTGCAATTATTCCTCACATGAGGAGCGTTGTCTCGTTGAGGAATTTTGGTGGACAATCGGAAACGTGTACTCATGATGTCCATGCCGCTAACACATTCCTTGGCTTATCTATATAGCTTTTTTTTTTCTTGTAGTTGTGTTTTTTTTTGGTATTTGGATTTTTTTCTATACTGAAGTGTACAATTTATTACTTGGGTTATCTCTTTTTTTTCTAGTATTTGTGTTGTTGTTGTTGATTTTTTTTTTT